>NC_143566.1:10669038-10969807 GCF_054136105.1 Typopeltis vanoorti
CATTATTGGGGAGAGAGAGAGAGAGAGAGAGAGAGAGAGAGAGAGAGTGGGGAGGGAGATCTGGGTTTCAATTCCACTGTGGACACGAGCAACGTTTATAAGGGATTTTCAATGCACCTCCGCTCTAACTAGAGGTCATAGCGGAGGTGACAGCATCGAAGATAAAACAGACAAGCTGGTCAGCGAACATACGTAATAACTTCTCCTTAAGCCCTGCTAAGTGCCTTCGAGAAAGAAGCAACAACTCTGGCGCTGCTTATCTGTGCACACAATTTAGTCTGGGACGTAGAAATAAGCGTATTTTGTCAACAAGAACGCCACGGCAGAAATCTACGGTTGATGAATGAGATCACGTAAGGTAACGGCTGGCGACGAAATGTAAGTTCAAAAATGCAATCGAAGTATTTCGATTGCACGGGAAAGTCACGAAGAAATGAAGTGCGGAAGTTATTAAACACGGCACTTTAATTTCGGGGTGATTTGTGTGTGAAGCGGAGATTTCTCATGAAATCGCCGTTTCTCCTTCCGCTTTTCGTCTTTTTTGTTGGTATGTTTGTAAACAGGTTCCTGTTACCTCTGCTTCTTTATTGTGATCAATTTTCGAAGTTATTAATCGTCATCGCCGCACTTCAATTCGGTGAGTGCGTCTCTTTGCTAACGTTCTGCTGTCGTGTGAGGGAACGCAAATTGTTTGCGCTGAAAGCAGAAATATGCGAAATACCATTTTGGAAAATCATCACATTCGGGTTGTGCTAAACAAGATTAACCTATTTAGGATAATTTTACCTCTTTTAAGTGAAGGGTAGTTAGTTTTGGATTATTTCAGTAGGTTGAATAAAAAGGGAAGAATAATAAATTAGGCGATAATAATTTTTTTTTTATTTGGATATTTATTTGGATATACATTGGGTGACATTCCATTAGCCTCGTGCTAACTTCTCTCATGACAGAGACGCTGAAATAAGGTGCAGCTTCGAGTGTGGTCATTCATAACCAGGAAAACTTTTCCTAATGTTACTGTTTAGCTGGTTCTTGAGTTAGTCGATCTTCAGCACAAGCCACAGTTTCTTTCTTTTCTTCAGAAACTCGGAGTTTTAACTTTGTAATTCACAAAAACCAAAGAACCCGCGGAATTTGAAGGAGCAATTCTCGTTAGGGTCAGTGCCAAAATAATTTCATCTAAATCCACTCCTTTTATTTTTTTAAATAGCACTAAATAAATATGAACATCCATTCGCATTAAGTTCAATAACAAAAAGTGCCCTTTAAGGCTCCCCCCCCCCCATTTACAGTCTGACAACTCCGATTGTGCGTAATCTGTGCAGGTGTAATAATTTACATATCTTAAGTTCTAACTGTGTTAACGTTAATTAATTATACTGTTAAATTATATTCAACTTCAGCTTAGATTTGGAAGAGGCCTCCCTAATAACCAACATCTTCATCCGATTCCCAAGTTATTCGAACTTTGACTCGCACGTGGAGAATTTTTTCCCAGTAAGAATCCACTGCGAGTTTTCATCCATGCATCAATCTATTCGATCTATTCATTGGACATCAACAGATGCCGTATTATCACTCAGAGGCTCGGTGATATGCCACACCAGCCCTCGTCAGATGGTCCTGTCGTATGCTTCAACTCTCTGAAAATCAGTCAATCCCGACACATCATCCATCCACTTCATTGATGGTCTGTCCTTCCTTTTTTTCCAGGAAAGTTATCTTCTATTGCTTAAGAAATCCTCCTTCCATACGTTCATTGTGTCCACAGTATTTCAACTTTCTTCTTTCTTTTGGATTTGGAGATGTGGTGTTACAGAAGGCTGTTGAGGATATCGTATACTGAAAGACCGACAAGCGGATGGGTAGAAGGAAGGGTTTTCATCCGCATCTACCAATTCAGTCGCAGAACATGCACAAGCGTTTACAAATAAGTTAATCATCAGGATGATTCAACACAAACGATGCTTACAAGTGGAGACAGGCTGCTTACAGATTGCGCTGGTTACTGCATAGATCCTCTCTCTCTCTCTCTCTCTCTCTCTCTCTCTCTCTCTCTCTCTTTTACAGTTTGGCCAAGAGACGATGTGGTGTCTCTGTTTTCATGAATTGCATTACGACTTAAAAAAAATTCTTATTATTTTGGTGAAGGTTCTAAACATGAATTTGTTAAATGAAATAGTTGAATCCATACACATTTAAAAATAAATAAGTTGCGAGAAAAAGAAAATAACTATAGTAAAATCTCTTTGTTATTCTTGAGGGAGACCCCCTCGAAAAAAAAAATTCAAATGTAATGCTTTTCCTTTTCTGAATTAGAAATCCAAACCGAAGACACAAACGAACTAATCTGCAGATTAATTCGTCGTCGTTTCTCGTGCGTGGGATCAATTTCAGAAGGAATTTATTTCCAGGGTTTTGGTTTCGCTGCATACAAATTTTTAAATGCGTAAAAATATAATATTTTTTTTTATTCTTCACATTGGCAGACAATAAACATTGCAGATTTGACGCAGAGTGCAAAACGTAACACGCTAAGGGGTGGACATTGAAAAAGAATGCCTTCCAGACGCTTTCAACGAACATTTCACTGGATGACGGCATTCAGTGTTACACCCCATTTTCTCTGCATTTTGATTTGCTTTTCGATAATCTACAAAGTCTGCAAATCAGAAATACTTGCGTAGAAAATAAACTGGTTCCTGTTTTAATATAAACGAAAGTAATTTGAAGAGTCAGTTTAACCTTCATTATCACGATATTCGCAACTTTGTAACCTCATGTTTAGCGACTGATTATAAGAGATCGTCAGCACTTCCGAGAAATTAATTTGAAGTCGACTCAACTTTCAGAATAATTTCTGAAAAAAGTTTTCTAAAAACAAAACAAAACAGATTAGATTAGATTAGTCAAGGAGGATAAAAGGACAGCTTTCGCAACTAAGCAAAGACAAACGACGTTTTCTATTGAATGCGATTTTTTTTTGAGATGCAGATTCAACAAATTCATTGGTTAAACTGCAGCTGAGAAATATTAGAAGCGAATTTTGAGTTTTCTTAAGGCGTGCGTAGTTCGCTCTTCGAAGATGAATGCCAATGCATTTCATGCTTACGATCACTTTTTTTTGTAGTAGAATTTCACTGCTTCAAATTAATGCTTTCGGGAATTTAAATACGCAAACGGAGATAAAGATGCAGTAGGTGTGAAAATAACAGCATCAATTTATTTCATATTAAATAAATAGAGCCTTCGTAGATAAGTCGGTATAGGTCGGAAAAATTTTGGTCGGAAAAACCTGGGTTCGGAACCCGTCAGTGAAGTCAGGACCCTTTATCTGGTCTCTTTATAAAGGTGAGTTAGCCGGTCTCCTACGGAGGTAGGGAGTTTTTTTCACCCGGAAACTCGGGTTTTTCGTCTCCCAGAACAGGCAAACCGGCCCCATGAACACACCATCTACAGACATAGGACACACTGGGAGGCATAGGGCTAACCACCGTATCCTCGGTAAGGTTACGGTTGCAAAATCTAAGAATAATCTTGACACCGTTAAAAGATAGAAGAGGGAGGATTAAGTAGGTAAGTATTAAATAAATAGAAATTAGTAATTTATACGGAAAAATTGATTGTAATGTACAAAACTCGTTAGGCTGCGTGCGTTATTATAACTTACAGTAGCACGTTACTTGCTCATATCTGCAGTATATTCCACTTTATAAAATGACGTAGAAACTAAATTGTCACAACGTATGGCCAACGCGTCATTAGCGATAGTGTAATGATCGGATCTAAGGGTATCGTGTGTCATTAGTAGATAGCACGCGTGTTATCCGTGAGTATGGTTACATTTCTCGATGTCGACTACCCAGTTTTTTGGAAGCACTTTCCCAAGCCACTCGGTTCTCCTATCCTTTTTATGTTTTCAATTTTTCTCAGATGTGACTGCCATAAAAGGATAATTTGGGGGAACTTCAGCTTGTGGGAAATTTAACACTCAAATAAAACTGCATTCATGAAAGAAATGCAATACACAAGCTTGCGATATCGAAATGAAATAACTGCTCATTGTGCTTCTTTATGTGCTCTGATAGGATGAATACTTCGTGAGCTTGGCTTGAATAAGATGTACTCAGTACTAAGGACCAGCGCCTCTATAGCGCAGTCGACAGTAAAATGCAATAAGGCTTGTCAACAGAGACTGAATAAGCTGGTGTCGTATGGAGATGTCATGATATTTCTCCAAGACCTCGGGTATTACTCCATCCTGCAAAACAGGAAAATCGGCCTAAGAACACACAATAAATGGACAGACCACACCACATTATAGAGGAAACTCAATACTCTTATCACAGCATTGACAGCATCTTACCACTTGTTCGATAGGCCAACGATCCCCAGTCAGATAGGGTAGAAGAAAAGATGATGAATGTCGCATGACCATAAAAAAGTATATTTAAACAGAACGGAAGAATTTAAGATCAATATAAGACGATGCGAAAAGAAAAAGAAAAACTGTGAATTCCATTTTGCAATCGTTAAGTTGAAAATAAAATGAAATAAAAATCATTTCTTGTTCCATTCAAAGGATTAAAGTCAAATTTAGATTGAGTAATCGATCCCATTTCTTGCACTACTGTTCCTAAGGTCAAAATCTATCAGCGGTAGGTAGACTACTTAAAACGAAGTTCAAGCTTGCAGCCTCCAGTTTATCAGTACCAAATAAGGACTCACTGTTTTACGCTGTAGTCAGCAGACCTCACGAAAAGTGGCAAGTATTTCAATCTATATTAGCAAGTCCATCTCTGAAACATCCATGCAATTCAAGCCTGGGTTGTGGCTAACTGGATTTTTATCGAGACAATTAAGCAACGGCGTAACTTCGGTCCCCAGAAAGTTTACAGCGAACCTTTTTACAGCTATCGTAGAGATCCCAGAAACTCTTTCAAAGATCTGGTCTCAGCTCTCCATACCACCTCAACAGTGGGATCTCCCGATATGGTAATTACGCAAACCACCCAAGATTAAGAGCCTTAGTTAAATGCTATCGTGTATAGGTTAGTAACAGGCAAAATCCACGCACGAAAAACTGACCAATTTAGTCTAGAATGAAAAGGCGAAAATGCTTCCAATTGCACTACAAATGGGATAAAATATTAGAATGTTAAAGTGTTTTCTGGGCGTGAACTCATATACATTTAATTGATTTTATTTATATAAATTACTTTAGAAATGCGATATCTTGCTTATACCAGATATCAATAGATTTCCGAATTTCCACAAAGCCCGGGTTAAAGCGATGTTCTCCGTTCCTTTTGGAGAATTAAAGGCGAATTGGAGAATTTTATTCCTTTAGAAATTTTTGCGAGTTGAAATAAAAACGCCACGAAAAACAAGCTGATGTCATTTCCGGATAGCATACAAACGAAAATGATGCCGTCATTAAGTAGAGAGCCATAGTTTGTACAAGTGCTTTTTCATAAGGGCATTCAAATATATTTAATAGCAAAAGATAATTTTATATGTTTTAGAAGTCGTAATTACATTTAAATGTGATAAACATTGATTAGCCTAATGATAATCATAAAAGATCTTGTTGTTTTCGCGTGTTTTCGGTTCGTTTTCGCGTGTCTTCTCAATGAATTGAAGTGTCCTTTTTTCTGATTTGCGTTTACTTCAAGGAAGAGCAACTCTTATAAACTGTGCAAAATGTGGAATGATTTAGAGGTTCTTATTTGTTCATGAAGACAAACAAGCAGGGCCGTCGCCAGATCATATCGCACCCTCAAGCAAACAATTAAAGATCGCCCCTGATGGTTTATAAGACAAAAATGTAAGAAAATCTCCAATTGCTATTTTGTTTTTATTACAAGAGAAACATTAATGCAAAACGATTACATAATATTATTAATTAAATGTTTACTCTACGCGGATATCGCACAATAAAACTGTTTATTAGCTCTTCTAAATTTAAATTATAAGCTATGTCCTCCTCTGTCGATATAGTTGCTGGACCAACCAATCTTTCTTGGGTCATTGCTGTTCGCAAATGATTTTTATTCAGTTTAAACTTGGAAAAACTTCTTTCCACACTTCCTACGCTAACAGGAATTGTTAGCGTAGCGAGGCGCCTACCGCAATATGGCTGAACGAGCGCCTCATTAAGCCACGCCTTGAGGCAGGCTGCCTCTGTGCTCCACCCTGTCGACGGTACTGCAAACAAGATAAGCGTTGTTTGTTAAATGTTTCAAATGCCCTTCAGTTTTCATTGTTTAAAAATTTCTCATCAATTTCCTTTTTTTCCGGAAAAAAAAAAGATTTCGAAACGAGTTTCCTTAATTCTCAACCAACAGCTCAGCCTGATTGACCAGTGGTTAGCGTGTCACTTCTCCAGACAACACACGCTGCGGGTTCGAATCCCACCGGAAGAGATGTTTGGGAATACCTTCAGGCAGTAGATGCTTTCAAAAAGTTCCTGTTTGGACTCTGGGGGGGGGGGGGGGAGAACCAACCGGATTATTTAAGCCCAACCACAATTCTAATGTGCAGATGCCATTCTGATGGAAGGAATTAAGCGATTCAAATAACTCATCAGAAACCAGAAAAAAGTACTGCGAATATTTTCAGATTATATCAAAATTGAGAAATTAACGATTCCTGGATTTCAATTCCGGTAATGAGATACTCTGCGTCAGCCAGTATGAGATTAAGAAAGATTAACTCACGGGTTGAATGCATAATAAAACATCTCATTTGCAAAAGAATAGTTTTCATTTGCCAAATGTGATGTTTTCGTACAGTTTTAGTGAATAATTGCAGTTGAAGGAACAGTGCAGACCTCAGAAATTGAATAGTTAAATGATGGATTGTAAGACAAATGCCCATTTCCAACCGTGGGGTTTTATCATCCCCACACTAGAAAGTCTGCGAAATCTGTGATGTTGAGTTTCGGAAGAAAGTAATGAGAATCTGCCGACGTTTTCCTTGAGGAAGGCTGTTCCGAAGAACACAGACAGACAGAATGAAATAAGAGGACGAGAATTTCGTTAGCGCTTTCAGAAGAAAGCGAAAGAATGATGGTGGTCACTTGAGTAATCAGAACCTCGTCCATGAAAGACCTACATGGTCTTTCATGGACGAGGTTCTGATTACTCAAGTGGCCACTTGAAACAGAGACTCTGAGAGGACGAGTGGAGTAAATCTGTGCAGAAGGGGAGTCATGAGTTATTTGAATTGCCCACTTCTGGACAGTATCAATCATTTTAGGGAGGATTTTGGTACACGATCCCAAGTGCGTGAGACGTTTTCTATGATTGACAAATTTTGGATTTGTACTGTGTGTACAATACAATGTGAATGGAAAAGGACACGTAGTTTTTTTAGGCTCAATAGGGTATGGCTATGATGTGTTTGTATCAAGAAATGTAGAAACGTAAGCCATTTCAAGCAAAGAAGTCTGGACATTATCAAAGACAAGAGGGATTTTAATGAGATATTTCAGAGGAGAAAAAAGGACATGACTGCGTTTTTGGTAGTAATGAAGTTTAGAAAGTAATCCTCGCCATGCTGAACAACGCAAGGTGGGATCAGAGTTTAAAGCACCAACTATGGAAGATCCTGGAACTTGGAATGATTGTGTAATACAAGTTTATCAAATGAAGAAGGGGATTTGATTGCACTGTCGTCAGCAATGCTACGGAGAAGATTTCTAGCCAGCAATATAAGAAAGTCATTACCTACAAGAGGAAGAGAATGATTGAACATACAGAACCCTTGGATCCTCCATTACCGGCGGAAAAATTTGAAGAGAGAAAGCCATCCGCCACGGCACTCACTCTGCACTACTGCTGCAAAAGTACGTGGAAATCGATTTGCAAAGGATCCAAGTAGATCTTTTGCCACACTCGATCAAATGACTTGGAAATGTTAAGAACTACGATACGGGTTCATCCAAACCTTACCATGACTTAAGGCAAAGGTTTTTCTAGGAGATCTGTTGTGGATCGAAA
The DNA here is from genome assembly GCF_054136105.1 of Typopeltis vanoorti. Classification (NCBI taxonomy): domain Eukaryota; kingdom Metazoa; phylum Arthropoda; class Arachnida; order Uropygi; family Thelyphonidae; genus Typopeltis; species Typopeltis vanoorti. The sequence continues at coordinate 10,677,042 of NC_143566.1, forward strand.
GAGACGAAATTCCTAGTTCTTGCACCTTACTGGTCTTAGTCAGTTTTTCAAGAACTTCTCAGAATCTGTTGGTTTTATCTGATACGTATTTTTAATATTAAAATTAACAAAACAAGCATAATACGCATGACGATAGTTATGTCCTGCACACACTAAAAGTAATTTAGAATATTACTTAAAAATAAAAACCATCTCTCTCTCTAGAAGAAATAACTTTTCTTCTTGAAAACTGATCAAATGCATCTCCCCGTGGAGCAACCCCCCCCCCCCCCACACACACACACAGACCAAATAAACTGTTACGTGGGATGACGCTGTTCCCTTTTACGATTTCATATATTATCTTCGAATATATATATATATATATATATATATATATATGATATATCACCTGAGATGATATATATATATATATATATACGTATATTTATATATAAATGTACATATACATATGAATATGTATATATAAATATACATATACATATGAATATGTATATATAAATATACATATACATATATAAATATACATATATAAATATACATATACATATATAAATATACATATACATATGAATATATAAATATACATATACATATGAATATATAAATATACATATATTTACGTGTATATATCACCTGAGATGCGTTTGAGGTATGCTGAGGCACGAAAAGCTGCTGTTGAGGCAGTAAAGCAGAAGGCTTTGGAATCCTTTGGAGAAAGATCAGACTCATCCTATGCAAATGCAAACAAGGTATTCTGGCAGACCATCCACCGCCTTCGAGTGAGGAAATCGTGCACAGCAAGGGCAATTAAGGCCTCTGATAGTGCACGTTTAACAACCGAGAAGGATATCCTCCACAGATGGAGGGAATACTTTGAGAGCCTTCTTAACCCGAGTTGCCCAGCAGTTGTGGACATCCAAGAGGTGAAGATCAGGGCAATGACTAGTCTCACAGCAGAAGAGGTCCATTTAGCAATAAAATCGCTAAAATCGGGCAAGGCTGCTGGCGATTATGACATTCGGCCCGAAATGCTAAAAACCTTAAATCGAAACGGTGTTCTTTGGCTGACTCGAGTATTTCAGGCTGCTTGGGTATCTGGGTGAGCACCAAAACAATGGCAGACAGGCATAATAATACCAGTCTTCAAGGAGGGAGACCAGAAGGACTGCAGTAGCTATCGTGGCATCTCTGCTCAGCCTGCCTGGGAAAGTGTATGCTAGGTGAGGTGCTTGGAAAGACGGTGCGGGAACATAGTTGAGTCAAAATTCCAGGACGAACAATGTGGCTTTCGTCCTGGTAGAAGAATAATTCACCAAATCTTCACTTTAAGGCAAGTCTTTGAGAAATCTTGGGAAAATGCCAAGAATGTCTACACATGTTTTGTGGACTTGGAGAAGGCATATGACCGGGTTCCTCGGGATAAGCTTTGGCAAGTAGTACAGGAGTATGGAGTGGATGGCCAACTATTAGCTGCCATCAAGTCCCTGTATGAATGCCCAGAGTTTTGTGTCAGGGTAAACAGCACAAAGTCTGAACCTTTCACATTTCTCCGTTGGCCTCCACCAAGGGTGTGTTCTGTCACCCCTCCTTTTCATAATATTTATGGACTGGATTGATAGGCACAGCCGAGGGCGAGTGTGTCAGAATTGGAAGATGTAGCATGGGACGTCTGTTTTTTGCAGATGACCTAGTTCTGCTTAGCTCTTCCACAGATGACCTCCAGCGGACCCTGGATAGGTTTGTAGCTGTTTGTGCAGATGCCGGAATGAAGATCAGTGTGGCCCAAACTGAAACATTTGTGGTCTCATGACAACCATCCCAGTGCACTCTACATGTAAGTGGAGTCCCGATGAGGCAGGTGGAGAAGTTTAAATATATTGGATCCATATTCACGAATGATGGAAAATGGGACGTAGAGCTAGATACTCGAATTGGCTTAGCAAGCTCAATATTGCGGAAGCTTGGCCCTTCAGATGTATTGAAGCAGGAGTTAAGCCAGAAGGCAAAGCTGGCTGTCTTCAATACAGTCCATGTCCCAATCCTCACTTATGATCATGAGAGTTGGGTAGTTGGGTAATGACCGAAAGAATGCGGACACGAATTCAAGCGGCTGAAATGAGGTTCCTTCGAGGGGTTGCAGGGCTGACAAGACTCGACACAGTCAGAAGCTCTGCAATTCAGAAAACCCTCAATATTCAACCGCTGCTTCTCCGTGTTGATAGATCACAGTTACGTTGGTGGTACGGGCACTGGTTAAAATTCCACAAAAGAGGCTCCCTCAACAGGCCCTCTTTGCCAAGCCAGAGCAGAGGGTGGGAGGCCACGTGGAAGGCCAAGGACTCGCTGGATATATTATATCTAAAACCTTGGTTGGACACGTTCGGGAATCCCACCAGAACACCTGAGCTTGGTGGCAGAGGATCGTGACCATCAGAAGTTCCTCTTGCAGCTGTTGCCCCCACAACCCAATTAGGAAAGGTGGGCCTTGAAGATGTATGTATGTATGTATCGTATATATACATTTTCGTATATATCGTATGTATCTATTCAGTCAGAAAGCCACAAGAGAGGCTCCCTCAGCAGGCCCTCTTTGCCAAGCCAGAGGGTGGGAGGCCACGTGGAAGGCCAAGGACTCGCTGGATAGATTATATCCAAAACCTTGGGTGGACACGTTTGGGAATCCCACCAGAACACCTGAGCTTCGTGGCAGAGGATCGTGACCATTGGAAGTTCCTCTTGCAGCTGTTGCCCCCACAACCCAATTAGGAAAGGTGGGCCTTGAAGATGTACAGTATATATGTATGTATCTTATATATATATATATTTTTTTTCTTCAGAACATGTAAGAAATTCAGTCTGCTGATGATATTAACATCAGAAAAACAAAGGTAATGAAAGTAGCAAGGAAAGAGGCAAATATAGATATCAGAATAAATAGGGAAATTTCAATCAGGTAAGGCCATTTAAATGTCTAGGAAGTGTTATTAGCAGTGATGGAAGATGTAAAAGTAACATAACAGCAAGAATCGCGATGGGAAGAGATGCCTTTAATAGAAAATGGAATTTATTCAGAAGCAAAATGGATAGAAACCTAAAGATTAATACTACTAATAAAATGTTATGTGTGGAGTGTTGCCCTCTATGCAGCTGAAACTTGGACACTGAAGAAAGAAGAAATTAAGATTTTGTAAAGCTTTGAGATGTGTCTTTGGAGAAGGATGGAAAAAATCAAATGGACAGATAAAATAACTAATGAAGAGGTCTTAAAAAGAGTAGAGGAAGAAAGAAGTTTGTTAAGGAGGATAAAAAGAATTAAGGGAAACTGGATCAGAGATATTCTGAGAGGGAATGGAATCATAAGAGATGTCATCGAAGGAAAAATAGAAGGGAAAAGACCCAGAGGAAAAGTAAGGAAAACAATGCTAGATGGCATGCTGAATGGAGACAGGTACACAACCTTCAAAGAGAAGGCTCAGAACAGAAGAGAGTGGAAGGAAAGTTTCTGCTACTAAGAGAAGAACCTGCTCAATTGCAGAATATTCAAGAAGAAGAAGAGATGTTATTCTTAAAAAAGTCAAACAATTAAAGTGGAATTTTCTGGGAATGTTGCCAAGATGAAGGAGGACACATGGGCCGTTTTAACTAGTTTGAATTCCAGAGAGAGATCTAAAGGAAAGAAGACAGGAGATAAAGTGGAGAGACGGGATTATGCGAAAGAAAAATAGAACTGGATGAGGATGATCCGTCAGAAAAAACAGCGAAGAAATTAGCAGATGCAGATGCCTTTGCTCAGCAGTGGGAAGCAACAGACTGATAATCCCCACCATCATGTTGTTCATTTATATATTTATTTTATTCCTTTTCCAAAGATTTTAATTATTTTACAAATTTATATATAAGTTTACCTCTGACAACATCATGTGCCATGTTGAAAGGTCTACAGATTTCGGATTTCTCCCTCAGAAAGTGAAAATCCTCTAAGCGAACTCCGTGCAAAATTTAAAAGTTGTGTTTTTAACTAATTCAAATGAACGAACAAGAAAATCTCGGTGAAAATAATCGGTTTTCAGCTGTAGGGCAGAATGGAGGAACCGAGTGATTTTGGTGGGACTTTCCAGCATATAAGACCGCTACGGTACGCTTTGCCATTTTTTAATCGATTGGGGAATCACTCTTATGCTTACCTTACAACGTTTGACAAGAATAACTCACTTTCTCCTTCCTAAACATTTCCTTTCATACTAGTGACATTCATTGACAGTGATCTGTTCCAGTATTTTATATTTTGTTGAATCCTCAAAGTTTAACTTTTCGTGACAGCTATGGGAACGTAACTCCACTATCAGTGATGTCACTAATGCCCAAGAAAATATCTTATTGGCATTTTGTACGCTTACGTGTCTATCGAATAAATCGAAAGAAATACACACGCACACACACACACACACACACACACACACACACACACACACAGAGAGAGAGAGAGAGAGAGAGAGAGAAATGGTTTTCTACAAGCATTGCTAAAATTGTGGGTTATCTTATTCCTTCTTTTCGCTTTACTAAACGTCTTCAACTACATGACTCGCTAAATAATTGTTCACATAATTAAGAATTGATTTTCAGTTTTAATTTTCTTTTTTTTCTTGCATTGAAGAAAGTTAAAACAGCTTTTGAGCATTTCATTATTTTTGTTCCTTTATAAAGTCTCTGGATCCTCCGTAGCTCAATTGCTTTCGACGGTGTGCCCTGTTTGGAAATCCCAAGCAAATATTAATCCTGTCCGTGACACGAAAACCTTCATCAGGGCTTTTAAATTAAAGGTGAGCTTGTAAAATGAATCAAAAGTGGAAAAACAATAAAATATGAAATTTGGCCAGTTCGCTACTCCACGCAAACGTAACAGAAAGCTGATCAGAACGCAAGCAAACAGCAACGAAGCATTTGAAAAAGCAAAAATCAATTAAATGAAGCAAATTAGATAACACTTGCTGGAGCTCGTTTATTTTCTCGTGGCACATCGTTGTTCTTCCTTAGTACAAAGTTGTAATTAAGCAGAAAAAGTTCTGAATCCAAGAGAAAGCGGAATTCCTCCGTGTGTCTTTCTGATGGCTTCGTTATCAGTTGCCCTGAGTGCAATCTTCCGTAATACCAAGGTAAGTCCCCAAAGAAACGTACTGCGTCCTTCACATCGTATCTTCTTTTTTTACATCGTATCTTCTTTTTTTTTTTTTTTTACTGTGATCACTTCGGCCAGCGGTGTGGTCGCTGTCGCTAATTGATTCAGTAGCCATCATTTACAATACAAAAAACACAGCGGTTTATAATTGAAAATTAATCAACCAGTCATAACGCAAACTCGCTTGAGGCTTCTGCTCTGCCCTTAATAGTAATTACGCTTTCAATTACAAACACTTTTTTAAATACTAAACGACGATTACTGAATTAACTCACAGTATCAACCGAACTGGCACTTACGTATTGCAGTAGGAAGATAAAATGTATTGATTGGTAAAGAGACCGCAACCCACCCCCGCCCGTAAATAATACACTAGATAGAGTGTATTTATGGGGGAGGAGGTTGAATGTTATATATGTGTGTGTTGAATATTATACGTTTAAGCGCAAAAGCAGGTAAGCTGAAACTCAAGTGAAGGGAATGAATCCAGGGTGCTTCTAAACAACCATCCTGGACGAGAAGTCTCAAAAATCCCTCTAATGGAAGACACGTACTCTGTGGCGAACTCGTTTTTTTTTATTATATTTATTTTGGACTACAGTAGATGCGGCATTGCATGGCCATCGCCCTTCCTATAGAAATAAAGCCAGTTTGTTCACTCTCATCTTTTGATGTTTGCAATATCTTGATTTAAAAACTGCTTGGCCAACCAGTCGTGAATTCAATTGAAGCTTCTGTCTTCTTGGAGATAATTCACGTGTAAGCATAAAACATCACAATACGTTTAGCAAGCATAATCCACGTGATAGTTTATTATGTAAATACATAATCATGTACTATTATACGCGATTTGGGGTGTGCTGTGAGTGTCATTTTCCCGGGCTCTGAAATTAAACTCAGTCCGCTTTCGTGTTCGTCAATGTTTTTCATGACGCTCTTAGCAAGCATGAAAACATTGTCAAAGATACACGAAAAGTTCATTTAACAGCTTCTTGAAAGATAAGAGGAATTCTAAGAAAACATGATCGGATTCCGCGCAACATAAAAAGTAAAAGTGATTTGCCAATATTAATTAGTGAAAGATGTTGCTAAGCAGCAATGCGGATCTGATTACGAAAATCGATTTCACTTATGAAATCCTCTTTAGGCGAAGTCACTTTTACTCGAATTGAATGACGTTTTACAAATCACGTTAGCCGTAAACCCAACTAAAGGTCCTCCTTGTGTTCTGGCTCTCAACGCATTTCGTCAGAAGATGGGTTTCCAGCATGGCATTCCTCACTATGAGGCACAGAAAACAAATCCCTGCGTCACATTTCTTGGAAATCCACACAATCGACTATATCGACGCTCAGAGAATATCGATGACTACGTTAACAGCGTAGTCATGAGAATTTTGAATGTCTTCGAAATGTTTTTGAAAAGATAAAAAGAATCGCCGCAGTTCTATCTTATTTCATTTTTCAGTCACTTTCCAATTGTTCGCAATCTTAATCCTGTCACTGTCATCCTCTCACTTGATCCAACCTTGCGGAAGGTATCATATTTATTGGTACAATCTGCCTTCTGACATGATCATCATTAATTATTCTATTTTTTTTTTCTTAATATATGGACGAAGTGTTTGCAGACTCAGTTTATGATGTGAAGTCTTCTAAAATAACGAGAGAATTCCATAACAGCATAATAAAAAGGAAAATTATTACACTTAACCGGTTTTATAACGTCAATGACTACGTCATTACGTAAGCAAAAACAATTACTGAAGCTCTTTGGGTGGTTAAATTTGAAAGTACCATGGCAACTACACGTCGATCTGAGGTACAATTCATCCGGTTGGTATACACTCGCTAATAATAATAATAAATTTTAACACTTATATGTTAAATAAATTACATGCATATACCGCAAAATTTAGCGACACTTCTCCATTTTATTACCCTCTAATAAATTAAAATTATAATAGGCGTAATTAATGCAGTTGATGTGAGAAATTAATTCATGTGTTATTGTTATTAATAATACAATTTGCATGCTATAAAACCACACAAGATAAACCCCACTCTACTATCATAGTTAAAGCATCACTGATAACATAAAAGACACAAACGGGAACAAGCTACTTATTATGAATGATCCAATAACTTTACACGACAACCTCAAATTTCTGTTTACAGAAACATACAGAAACGCAACAAGACACCGAAGAAACCGAAGACACGCACTGAATAATCCATGGATAAACGAGAGCATCCTTAACAGCACTGCAATAAATGACATTCCGTGGGAGAGAGTAAAAAAGTCGCCCAGCAACGTTGGTTCAAGAAACCAACGACTAAAATTAGAAGTGCAAAAAAGACACTATTACTTTCAGAAATTCACGGAGTACAGTGCCAACGTGAATCAAACATGGTCTACACTTAATGAACTATTAAGCCGAAAAAGGAAAACTTCCCAACAAGATTTTATCATCTAAAACTTCGGTCAGGAGAAGAACCAGAACGAACGCGCAGAATTATTTAACTACGCCTTCACAAACAAAATCATACAACTCAAAAACATTTGCTTTTCCCATTAAGTCCAACACAAAACTATTAACCCAAGTTCGAACAAGAAACCATGTGCTTTCCTCCTGTATCCAGATTGGAAGTGAAAGATGTTCTGTCACAATCAAAGCAAAAGACGAGTCCAGGAATTGACAAATCAGACTCACAGACCTCCTAACACATTTTGAACACCCAAATCCTGTACTTCTGAAACTTGTGAACGTGATTCGACACTGGCGCCCTTTCCAAACAACTAAAAACCGCAATAACACCTATCTACAGATATTGAAAAGAAATGACGTTCACAACTACAGTCCAATAGCTAACTTGCCTGTCTTCTGTTAACTTCTTGAAAATGTAATACACACAAGACTACGAAACTGCTTACCGAAATGCAGCATCATTTCACACAGTGCTTTGTCCAGAAGAGCACAACCATGTTACAAGAAGACATTATTACAAAAGAACTAAATAAAGCTCTTCATAAAAACAAATCGCTGTCCTCATACTCCTCGATCTTACCAAAGTTTTTGATACACTTGACCATGAAATACTGCTAACCAGACTTTACTCAGTCGGAGTAAGAGGGACACTGCATACCTAGTTTAGGAATTATCTCATAGACAGAACGCATATATTTTGATAAATATACGAAAATTTCCGTTCCTTTTATCACATTTTATTGTATTAAGCATGCAATCTAATCTAAATTATTATTATTATTGGAGCGAAGTGGAATGAACTCCTATTCCTTAATATATCATTTCCATTCCTTTGTGTAACGTAAAATACACACACAAACTCAAACATGCTTAATTATTCAAATAATATTCTTGGTCTTTTATAAACCTGATTTTAAAAGATACAAAAGACGAAGTAGTTATTGCATAAGACATAATTAAATTAATACCAATATTAAAATTACTAAATGTAATGTAATATTATTATTAGGTGAAATTTTGACTATTATTGTAAAATCTAATAATCTTAGTATGTAATATATCAATATTATTATACATAATGTAATAATATGACTATATTATATAGGAAAATATAATGCATAAAAATATTAATATTACTAAATTTTTATATAAATAATGAATGTACTTTGTACTGTATGTTTATACCAAATAGGAAACATATTTTAATTGTAAGTAAACAGTGTGTATAATCACACTTTCTAAAACTTCGAAGAAAAAAAAAGATGAACTACAACTTGTAATATAATTTAACTTGTGTAACTGCGAATTATATAATTGTAAATTATCACTGTGATTGTTATTCATAACAGCAATACATGAGTGATGATTTTATGCCAATTGCACGTTAAGCAAATTATAAGGATGTTATTTAAAGTTTGCACTGAACCACAAATAATAAAATATAGTATTGCTGTCAAACTTGTAAAGGGTATACAGGGTATATGCATCTAATTACATGTAATTTATTTCACAGATAATAAAGCGTGTATTATTATTTTTAAAAAATAATACTAAACAAAGCTCTCGATAAAAATAAATACACTGTCTTTGTACTTTTTTTTCACTTAACCAAAGCTTTAGGTACACTTCTTCATGGCATACTGCTGACCAAGCTAAACTCAATCGGAATAAGAGTAGCACTATACCCTGGTTGTAAAGAAGCTAACAGCCACTATAGTGTGAGGAACAGCCATGGCACCCACCTTATTCAGGCGGAGGACCTCATTTTGCTACGATGACTGCAGCATTCCTACGGGGCATGCTTTTCAAAACGTACGATAGCGATCAATGAGAATTTTGGACCATTCTTCCTGTAGGCATGTAGTTAGGTCCTGGGCTGTTGTGGGGAGGGCGCCTCTTGACCTCATCCGACGCTGCAGTTCATTCCACACATGTTCAATACTGTTGAGATCAGGGCTCTGTGCAGTCCAGTCAACTGTGGTGACGTTCATGTCCACAAATCAGATAATTCAGGCTCATTCAACAAAGAAAACACCAGAGACTTCTATAAGGAACCTTGCATGTTAAAAGAAGAGGTCGAAGAAGCTCTAAAAAACTCACAAAAAGGGAAAATCTAGGGCCATGATCAAATACTAAGCGAACTTCTCGCATTTCTAGGATCCACAGGAATCAAAATCCTCAAAAACATTTGCAATAAAATCTTTGGGTTGACGACTGAATAAAATTCAGTTTTATCCCAATGTACAGAAAGGGAAATGCCAACGATGTAATAATTATAGCCTCGATCTCACATGCAAGCAAAATTCTTCTCTGTTTTATTAAAGAAAGACAAACAATATGTCGAGCAACAACTTCCTGCAGAACAGGCAGGTTTTAGAAAAAAACGTGGAACCTGAGATCAAATTTCTAATCTAAGGCACTTGATTGAAAAGGCTCAAGAATTTAATACTCCCTTTCTTTGATTACGCCAAAGAATTACTGTGTCAGGTGGACTGTGTGACCTGCGGAAAATACTAAGTAAAATGGCAATCCCAGAATATTTGACACGCCTTTTAAAACAACTTTACGAGAGGAATCAAGCTGCGCTGAATATGGATGGAAAAACATTTCAGTGATTCAACGCCGAGAAAGATGTGAGACAAGGATGCATACTTTGCCCAGATCTAAACAATCTTTACGGAGAATACCGTATGAGAAAGGCACTTAAAAGACACGCCAATGGTTTCTCAGTTGGTGTCAAAAAGATAAATAATCTTAGGTGTATACTGACGATACCGTTCTTATTGCCAGCAGTAAAGGAGAACTGGAGTCCCTCATTAAAAGAGTTCAATGGGAAAGCCTGAATATGGTTTAAGAATTGATTGTGATGAAAGAAAATACACGGCCATTGATGAAAATGGCAATTTTTCCCACAACATTGACTTCGAGAAGGTGGATGAATTCATTTATCTTGGAGTTCTAATAAGCACCAAGAGTAGATGTCAACTCGTAAAAGGAGAATTACCATGGCGAGGTCAGCAATGGTGTAGTTGCAGAAAATATGGAAAGACAGAAACATTTCTGTTGCCACTAAATCAAGACTGATCAACAGCTTAGTGCTTTCGATATTCATTTAGAGTGATGAATCTTGGACACTCAGCCAGAAAGACATGGACAAGATAAACAGCTTCGAGATGTGGTGCTGAAGAAGGATGTTGAGAGTCTCCTGGATGGACTAAAGGTCTAAGGAATGTCAACTAAAAATCAAGAGGCGGCTATGTGACACCGTAAAATGAAAGAATTCTTAAATATTTCGGTCGCATTTCAAGACGTGAAAATGACAACCCGGTAAAACTTATCATTCAGAGCAAAGTGGAAGGACAAATAAAAAGCGGACACCCAAGACCAAGATGGTTGGACTAGATTAAGAAGATCACCGGACTTACTTTGGAGTTGGAAAGACAGAATGAAATGGAGAGAGACTGTGGCTAGGGTGACGAGTTCTCAGACATGAGACCGAATATGTGTATAATTTACTTGAGCGATAATAAAGTGATAAAATTATATATATATAAAGAAATACGTGAATTATATACTGTTGTATTTCATCAACGGAAAATTCTGCATATTATTGCACTGAACCATTTGTCAGGAAAAGGTCTGTTGTTACCTAAATTTGAGAATATGCATGAATTTTTACGAAAAATAATAAAAATAAAAATCTTAGTAATATTTTACGGTAATAATTTATTTATTTTTTATTTCAACAGTTGTCTCTCAACTAAATAAATACAAATATTGCAATATTTCGGGGACACTACTTTTTCAATACAGGTTATAATTAGTGTAATTCACACAAAATTGGTGCAAGTGATATTAAACTATTATTTGTGCACATTACATCATAGTGTTTATTACAGTTAGCAAGTAATAATAGTAATCACTGTATATTAACCATAATTTTAACCATACTATTAACTTACATTTGGTAAGTAATAATTTACTGTAATAACAGTAAATGTACTCGTAATAACGAGTACATGTTGCCACAGATAAAAGGAATATATATATTTTTTTAATACACACTTTTTGACACACATTATATCATGAGGGGTATTTACATACATACAGTGACAGCAGAGCATTTTTTTTCACTTCAATTCACCACAAAGTGCTACTTGAATTATTCTTTGATAAGTAAACATAATAACCATATTAATAATAACAGAAAATGTATGTTTTGTTATTATTACGTAGTATTTACAATGCCATATTTACAATTCCAATTTTAATAATAACAATATTATTTCAATCTAGATGAGGTATATTAAAATTGCATGCATCCTCGAATAAGCTGAGGATGACTTTCCTGAGGATAACATTGATCAATTGATGCATATTAATATGATACTGTGCTTCCAATAATTTTGATATTGCAAGTACAATGCTCTGCATCGGCTTGACACAAACACACACACACATGTAATGCGCATATTTCTATTTCATATCGTTTTAGAGTGTGTAGTTTTCTGGACTTCTGCTATCAAATGGTAGATTGTTTAACATATCTGGAATATAAAAATTCCAGGTGGATTTTCCTTAATGGTTGTTGTGTATTCATATCTAATGTATACTGGTGTCCAAAACCAAAGGACGAACACTATTTCTGAAGATTACAACCGCACGTTCAGACGAATCAGCTTGTGGCCATTTGTATAAATGATAATTTCGAGTAGAAAGAAGATATACATTCATATTTTCGAATCGCACCCAAAACAGTCAGTGGAAGCACTCAACAGGATAAAAGGGAAAATGCTGCGCTAAGAGAATTGAGTTTGAAGGAAGCTCTTTTCTTGAAAAAATAAAGTTACATACTTGGATATCTTGCAATGTCTCAAAGACATCATCTAGATGATTTCACTCGGGGAAGAATTATTGGAAAGCTTGAAGAAGGCCGCAGAATTACTAATATTTCCATAAACTTCGGAATTTCACATAGCGGTGTATCCACGCTCGGAGCAGCGTTTCAAACCAATGGGATGCGTTCTGGACATTTGCCAAGAGGTCGCCCTCGCTCTGCCATGGAGCACGAAGACAGATTTTTGATTATAATAGCAAAAGTTAATCGACGTACTACGGCAGGTCATCTTGCATGTCAGCTCCATTCAAGCACAGATGCGCGGAATATCTCGACAAATTGTGGCAAGACGAATGAGACAAGCAGACCTATACGCGTGAAGTGTGCGTCCCTTTATCCACAGCTCATCGCAGAGCATGCGTTCAGTGATGCTGTATGCATAAAAACTGGACAAGACATCAATGGGCTAATGTACTCTTTACAAATGAAAGTCGATTTAGTCCTTTCTCCGATTCTAGACGACACTTGATCTGACGTGAAAGTGGCCCTGCTTACTATACCAAGAATGTTCTTGAAAGGGATAGATATGGCGATGCTGGGGTCATGATGTGGGAAGGTATTATGTTTAATGGACGCAGCGAGTTACAAGCACTGGAAAAAGGGACTATGACTGGTGAACGATATTGCAACGAAGTTCTTCAATGCCATGTTCGATTAGTCAGTAGGCGAAGAATTCATTTTTATAGATGACAATGGCACATTACATTGCAAGAGCCGTGCAGATACTTCTAGAGACAGAGGATATTAAGAGAGTTGTTGTTCCTCTACTCTTCTGAAAACCTCACTGTGTTTTAAGAATGATATCAACTTTATCAGTATACTCACAGCAAGTTTGTTAAAAACGATCCTCTCCATAATTTGCGTGATAACTGGTAGTGTATCTGTGGGTCTGTAGTTTGATTGAATTGTTTGTATAGGGGTAGTTAGTGAGGTCTCTAATATGTTGGGTGTATGTTCAGTTTCGAATATTTTATTTATTAATTTTAGTATGATCGGACCCAGGATAACAGTGTGTGTGTATGTGTGTGTGTGTGTTGTTTAATGTCGTTGGGTCTCATACCCTCGATGGCTGGGCTTGATTTGCTTAATTGCAGAGAACAGTTCCGCTTCTTTTACTGGAAATCACAATGTTTGATTTGCTTGTGGTCCTAGTGGACGATCACGCTTTGTGAAAGAAAAGATCTTTTTTGCAGTACTAGGACGGAGTCTACAGAGTACTGCTTGAAGTCATTTGCTGACTATTGAAAGGCATGGACGCATTCATGAAGCTCTTCTTATTGTTTCAATGACAGTAGCTTCAGGAGTACCGTCCAACATCTCGTTATTCAGATACCAGATTCATTTTATGTCGTTTGGTGCAAAAGTTAATTTGTTTCTATAGTAGTTTTTTTAGTCGTCCACTAACATTGTGGCTCTTTTGCGTTCTGCTTCTAAAGCTGAGCTATCTGGGTATCTCTTTCATTGTTTCTACAAATCAACCTTTCTTTATACATCCAACATTATGATTTGGGTTTTCCAAAGATTGTGGCTTCTGATTCATGTTTTGATTTTGGTTTTCTTCACATCTTTCTTATATATTTTCTACAGTGTGTGTGTTTAATGTTTGAGTATAAAGTAGCTGCAGAATCTGGTAATGTCATTTGTTTTCAGTCAATGTTTCTTATGTCTTTGTTAATCACTTCATTTATTCTTTTTTCAATCCGCTTTTCAGATTTAGAAGACTGCGAGGACTGTCCTGTTTTGCCACTTTAGGGCAGTGAAATATCGATCTGCAAGTTTGCATTTTATGATCCAGTGTTGGTGGTTCGCATGTTTACAGGGTCTATACGGGAAGCTGTGATATTATTTTCGACCATTTTTTCCTGGCGTATGAAGTTATTGCTGGTATTCGGTTATGCATAGATAGCAGGTCTAATCAGAGTGCAGTGTGATTGTGATTTATATTTAAAAAGTTTACCTTGACATCAGCGATTACTATTGCGTGTTCAGTTTCACACAGTTCTGGGCGTGAGAGCCAACCGTTTAATTCATGTGCTAACGTATTTAAGTTTGGCAGCCTATAAATAGCGATGAATCAGTCACTACGAGATTGAGAAGAATGTATTACTTTAAGGACACACTCATTAGTCACAAACTGGACTGTGCACTATCACATAATCTGAAACTTTATTACAGTTTGTTGTTGCGAAACGGTCTTCGGTAAATAACCCCCGTGTTGTTTAATAAAGAAGTATCAGTTTTGCAGTGTTCCGTATAAAGATTCCGAAGGTAATTCTTAAAGTAGTTCGAGATGTTTCGCAAGTTCAGTGGAAAGCATTTTGGCAAAGTGAGAGTTTCTTAATGACTCTCTTGCAGCAGCTATTGCAATCGGTGGGTATTTTATTTCCTCGTGTCATAGGGAAGGAATATTTTAATTTTACAATGATAATAATAAAAGTTATTTAATAAAGAAATGTCAAAAGTATAAGGATTGTTGTTACCATCTCGACATCGTATGTAAACGGAAATCAAATAGTACTACCGTGTTATGTTGCATAACGATCAGATCGTACGCAAGGCACTGCTGTGATCTTTCGTAAGTAAAAAAAAGAAGAAAAAAGCGAAATCCGTGTAGATAATTCGTGAATGGTACTCTTTAGTCTGTTCAAATCAATTGGCTGTCCTAGTTGAACGGGCTTCAGTTCTCCAACCGAAAAGGCTATGGGTGCGAACCCCCATTGTAAGCATGGTTGCTTTGATTGTCGTTATGTGGTAGATAAATTTTTTTATCGTCCTGCGCTTATTGGAGGCCTCAAGTGGCTTGGAAAAAGTAAGAGTTTGGTTTCTACACATACGGCCACTGAATTAGAAATTTTCATTTAATACCTCGGACTTCCTTGAGCCAAATTACAGCACATATGCCGTCGGCTTAGATTCCATAACGTGTTGGATTGCGTCTACGTCGACAACATGCCAGACGTTCACCAGACAGCCCTTTAACTGGCTCAGATTTGACGGAAGAGGACTTTGCTCCTGGATCTGTTTTACTAACATGCCTCATACATCCTCAATGGGGTTCAGATCCGGGCTTTGTGGTGGCCAGGAAAGATGGTGGAAGTCGCTATCATGCTCGCGGTACCACTGCTGAACAATTCTTGCTCAGCGGACAGTGGCATTGTCGTCCATGAAACAACCGTCACCTGCTGGATAAAAAGTCAGCATTGCAGGATGGACTCTATCGGCAACAATGTTCAAATATTCACTGCGTACTAGCAGAACATGCTCTACACAATCTCCAGAATCTTGAGTTGTTGTGTTTGCAGTTCATTACTTCATGGGCTCCCATGAAGCTCTTTGCCGACCACTGGTACAGAACAAAGTGTACCGTGACTGGTCGGACCACATGACATTTTTCCAGTTTTCCAGTGTCCAGTCACGGTGTTCCTGACACCACTATAGACGAACTTTCCGGTTCTTCGCTGAAATCAGTAGTTTCCGTATAGATATGCGACTGCCAGTACCGAGCCTCTTCAATTCTTTGCAGATAGTTCGGTGAGACATGGTTCGGGAAGGAACAGCCTTCATTAAATGCTTCGCTTAATTGCTGCACACAGGAAGTTCTGTTTGTCCGTAAGCCTTCTCAGAAGACAGCGATCTCGTTCCTAACTGTTTTCGGACTACAGTACGCCTCGAAGACCCGGGATCTCTCCCCTTTTAAAAAACCAGTCAGCTCTGCTGTTTTCAAAATTGTGGCTCTAAGTAGATGGCACCCACAATAAGCCCTTTATCAAACTCCGGAAGATCCTGTTTTTCCCATTGCGATCAACACTATTGACGATTACTGAATAGCATCATTCATAGATAGTTGCCTAGAACACGCGGTTAGG
Organism: Typopeltis vanoorti; assembly: GCF_054136105.1. Lineage (NCBI taxonomy): Eukaryota > Metazoa > Arthropoda > Arachnida > Uropygi > Thelyphonidae > Typopeltis > Typopeltis vanoorti. The sequence continues at coordinate 10,693,472 of NC_143566.1, forward strand.
CACGTGACCAAGTATTTTGCATATACGCTGCGTACGTGATGCTTACATATATCTGCATAAAGGTTTTTGATTCAGTGACGGGGGTGAGTGTGTGTGTGTGTAGAATAGCTTCTGAATTACTGCATTTATCCTTCCCTCCACCCGCAAAGCTTTTTAACTTTTCGTGCGGGATTCGCACATCCAATATTACATGGCAGCTAATACTCTTCGTTAAACTTGATGTTACACCTAAAATTATACCCATCATTGCCTCAAATGAGAGTTGATAATAAGTATATTAAGTATATAATAAGTTTTTTTTGTTTGTTTTGCTTGTGCTAACTAGACTCGAAAGTTTAAGTTGGTGACATGAAAATAAGTTGAATCATCGCTTTAACGAACATGCTCACAAAATGGTGGTATTCATAACCAGTTTTGACTGAACTGAGTTGCTATCTTGTTCTTCCTCCTTCTCACAGGCTTATTATATAATTATCATTATATAACTATTATTACTGACGATGATGCCTGCCAAGAGAAGCACAACCGGATGTGGTAAAAGGCACTTCTTGCGAATGGCTAACGAAAAAAAAAAATTCAGCTATCGCGTAAGTTTCTGTGATTTCTCTCGCCGTAAACGGGTACATCTCAGGTAACAGTCCGCGTTCCGTAAAATATGCTGGAAGAAAGACCGCCGCTGCATACTAAAAGAAAGTTATCCTGGTTGCACAACGAACAAGAACCTACTGGATTGACAGTCGTCTTCAAAGCAAGTTCCAAATGCACTTTCCTTATCGTTTCTGCCACTGTTGTAAATATTTATCGAAATCCGTTTGGAGGATGCCCATAAAAAATCAGGTAAATATGGAGATAAATGTGTACTTATAATGAGGATCGGTTTTAGCCAAAAGTGTCGGACGAGTTGAGACAGTCAAGTAAACTTCTTCGGATATACAGGACTTCTCGAAATCTCAACCTTGTCGATTGTTTCTCCGACTTTCGAGGCGCACCAAACCTTCACAATCAAACAGCCCAATAACATCATTTCGGGTTAGTTAAGCACTTGCTGTCACTTTTTTTTTCTCTCTCTCTCTTGGGAGCGACAGACTCTTTCACGGTGACGACTTTCTGACATCTTTCTGACAACCCCTTTTTAGTCTTTCTCGTTCGATGCATCTTCTGGAGCAATGACAGAGAGACTGTAAGCGAATAATTTTTCTCGTCATTTCGACATGCGGTACAAACTTAGCCGAAACGTGCTTCGTGTACCGACTTCGGCAGTCTGGCGTACAGCTGATCGTCGATCGTTTAGAACTAAACGTTTTCTCCACTTTCCTGATTTCTCGACATTTGCAGAGCGAGGTCACTTTCGGTGCGATTCAGGTTCTTCGTGTTTAAATGAATGCCAATCAACGAATTCTGCGTCCCACAGCGCCATCGTCACCTGTTACTTTCAGGAAATCTTAAATCCTCTGCCATTCGTTTCGCACAGTTTTAGAACGCAACAGAATACAAAAAAGTGCGCTCCGTGTTTTGAAAGGTCGATCGCCACAGAACAAAATACGGTTACGTTTGTTTGCCACGCCACAACAGACCGGTGCTACGCAGCAACGAGCAGCTTCACTTTCTTGAACGAGCACAGACGACTGACTGGCTTGCATGACCGCAATAACGAACGGTTGACATCGAAACGCACTTCCAATCCAGGCACTCTTTGAACAGACCTCTTAAGTTCGTTTCTTAGATCATCAACGTTTCTCTTGTTATTTTTAAAGAAATCTGGTGTTTTGTTCATTATGCAAAGTGCTTGTCCTATAAATCATATACGGAAAGAAGGGCGGCACGGAAGAGACACACATAACATGACTTATACGGAATACTAAGCAAAAGTAAAATTCGGTGTTGCATCAATGAAATACATCATTTTGCATGTTTCGCCTCGATTAATATCCTCTTCGCTAAAAGGACTGTTATTAATGATAGCATCATTCTCACTAGTATGTATACATATATATGTACATATATACTTTTTTCTTTTAGTTGAAAATAACAAAGTTGTGTCGAATTCCCTCTAGAATGCCAAGAACCTTTTAAGAGTTTTTCCTGTTGGAAATCGTGTTTTTCATCCCTCAAAACACCTAAACCCCGCCATAAGAACAAGTAATTTACAGATAATCCAATGACTTCACAGCCTTAGGTGCTTCGCTCCCAATTCAAAACAACCCAATCTTATCTGAGGCAATCGAAACGGGAACAAGGGCAGCAATGGCTGCTGACACACACATTTAAATAACTCAATGCCAAAAAAAAAGCGAATATTTCATTGCAAAGAATCCGAATTTCTCACAAGCTGATGTAGTCCTGATATTTACTTTAATTGAACTCATTTGAGAATAAAAGTTTTCGTTTGTTTTGGATCCATGGTGGAATTTAACTTCACAGAAAGCGCACTTCAGAAGAGAATCCAGTCAGGAATCATTCGAGCGAAGGATGTGTATTTGTGCAAGAGTCATGTTCTTTTATTCTGTTTTGCAATTTTTTTTTTCAAATCGTTTTAAAACGATACGAGAGTGTTCCCGAATCACATTCGGCACCGACCCGTACAAAGCAGCTTCGCTTAATGAGTTTAATGTATATTCCAGTGATGTTAACTCGAAAGCAGTTAACATCACCATCTCGACATTGGTAAAACGTAAAAAAAACATGTTTGTAATTATTTCACTTTCAATGTGATATTTGTTGACGTGAAAATATTTGTAAACTGAAATTAATTATTAATACTTTTTACGGCTGAAATTATAAGAAACGGATGTAATACGTCACTTTTTGACTAGAAAGTGACGTCATTCTTTTGTAACACTCAATTGGCTTCAATTAGTGTTTACGGAGAGCCTCCGTAGCTCAGTCGAAGCCCTTTGGTCGGAAAGACCTGGGTTCGATTCCCGTCTATGATGTGAGGAACCTTTATCTGGTCGCTTCGACTAAAGGTGAGTTAGCCGGTCTCATTAGGAGGTAGGGGTTATTTTCACCCAGAAAATCGGGTTTTTCATTCGTCAGAACAGGCAAACCGGCCCCGTGAACACACACGGATTACAGCCATGAATACTTACGACAATATGTGGAAGAGATAGGGTCCTCACCACATGTCGTTAAGCCCCGAGTCACATCATGATAGTCAACAATGGGAGACGGCACATGAATGGAATGGAGTGTTTAGGGGCGTGAACAAGACAAAACCAGCATTCACGCTACTTCGAGGTATTTTGACTAATGAAAAATGATTTCTGCATAACGCGATCCCGAACAATTGTACGCATCTGTATGCAGACGATGCATCCTGTACCTTAAAAAAAAAAAAAAAAAACGTTTTTTATGGACCGGAGAACAAGTAAACACTAAATATGAAAGTCTCAAACGCAAAGTATCAGAAAACACAAAACCCGTAAAAACTTTTCTTATAAGTATTATTTCTGGAAAAATTCCCATGTTACTCCTCTAAGTAAATATTATTTTTATGGTATTTGACCTATTTTTGTTTAGGAGCACCCCTTTTTTTATAATGTCATTTGCTTTTTTACTCAGATTTTAGGGCATTACTGATGCTTTATATAGAAGGATATATGAAGAATATACAGGAGGAAAATTCGGACATATCTTTGTAGGATGTTGCTGGCTGTCTTCTTATTCAGCGGCGTATGGCGATATACATTTATGTGCTGTTGAAGTATGACTGAAAGGAAGGGGGTTGGAAATGTGGGGATATAGATGCGGGAGAATTATAGGTGAAGCTAGAGGTATGTGAATTCTAAAAAAAAATTAAAAAAATGGGTTTTTTAAGGGTGGGTAGAGAATTCTTTGGAGGGAGGTGAAAAATAGAAATTTTTGGGGAAGGAGAAGGATATGATGGGATAAGATCAGGGATGGGGGTAACGGAATGTGAGCCGTTTCGACCGTCGTCTTCGGAGCTCGTGGGGGACGGCTCACATCCTGTTACTCCCATCATATCCTTCTCCTTCCCCAAAAATTTCTATTTTTCACCTCCCTCCAAAGAATTCTCTACCCACCCTTAAAAAAACCCAATTTTTTTTAAATTCACATACTTCTTGCCTTCTTTTTATTTCTATTATTCTTCAGATATCTGTCTTTTAAAACGCCCTAAAAAGTGAGTAAAAAACCAATGACATTATAAAATAAGGGGTACTCCTAAACAAAAATAGACTAAACAGTCATACAAAAGATATTTTCTTATCAGGGTTCCAAATTTTTATTTAAAAATAGTTCGTTTGCAAAACGCGTTGTTATCTTTCATGAAAGATAAAAAAAAAAAAAAGGAGAAAGTTTCGGGTATTTCTCAAATAACTTCGTTTCGATATAAACACTGAAAATATTGACATAAGTTACGAATTTACAGATTACGTCACATGACTCGAATAAATGAAAATAATATTCATTCACGAGTAATAAACAGAATACAGACTTTTTTCCCCACCCACTTAACAGATATGAGATTTGGCGATTTTTCGCAGATTTCACGGAGCATTTTGGAAAATCGGAACAGTCCTGATTTTTCCACACGATGGCAATATTCACGACTGTGCACCTTCAGTTCGAATTCCAGAGTGGAGATTCTCATTCGGGAATGAGAATATTCAAAAACAATCTTACTTAAAATGTCGCAATTTTGTTTACAATTGAATTCCCAGTTCCTTTCTGAATGTATTTATTTACAATTTTAAATTCATTTATCTTCTTGGGTCAAAGAAAGCCCTTCCGTTCGGTCAGGAGATTGCTTCGATCAAAGCTCTTTAGACGACATCCGATTAAATTTACCATAAACTCACTTCGAGTGAGTAAAAACAAGAGATCCCACGTTGGTAACACTCTCGATTTTATTATTATTTATTTATTACGATTATTTTCATTATAAGCCCCGCCTACGGAAGATCACAAGACCTATGACACGACGGTGTCGTGTGCGGGCAAAGTTGCTGATTACATTTGATGAACGCTTCCGCCATCGCATCCAAAACTTCCCGTATGGGTTTCGGTCAGGCCTTCAATTATGTCTATTAATTGCATGTCTTCTCGAGCCACTTCGTCCTTTTTGAGAAAACGAAACCAACCAATTTTGCGGTTCCGTATAAGACCGCTTCAGTTGAAAAGCGGTTACAAGAAGATTACGAGAAAAGGATTAGATCCGATCGTGACCTGAAGTGGCAACTGATCGTCTTCCCTTTACTGGCCCATCACAGAAACACACACACACACAAAATCATAATTATTCTGGAAGAACGAAAATGACCAAAATAGGCACTTTTTTGTTTCTTTTTGTGTGGGGGGGGGGGGAGCAGTTATTGTACAGTCCTTCGCCATTTGCGTGCAAATTTCTACCATTTACAACGATTGATGCCTGAAGAAATTCGAAAAATAAAATAAAAAGTTATAACCACAGTAAAAAAAAAAAAAAAAAAAATGTACGTCTCAGCATTTCTCTCCGACACAGAAGATACGATGCGCCATCTGGCCGCACGCAGTTTTGGCCTACTTGGCCGAGTGGTTAGTGTACGCGCTATCCAATCAATAGGTCGCGAATTCGTATCCCGTTCAGAGCTGATTATATAAATGAAAGGTAAAAAGGTCATCGAGATACGAGGTGTTCCATCACCTAAACAGCTATGAATGGACACTCGCTTTCAATTTTTTTTTCGGTTGGGCTGCTGCAGTCTTTCGAGAAAACTGCTCACGAGGGTCGAGCTTGGGAAATTTTCTCATTGAAAGATTTTTCTAATTTTTTATTAACAACTGATGTTTTATTTTCATCCGCTTCGGTTCAGCGATGCTTTTTTTTGTTTTTTAATTATTTCAAGACCACTGTGTGGCGTACAGAATATTGGAATTACTTGTTCTTAGACATGCGCTAAGGAAAACAAATAATTTTTGTTTTCCTTTTTTATAAACCGATCTAGTGTTACATGTCTTAAAATCCGACGGAAACGTGCCGGTCATCAGTGAAAAACGCAAATTGAAGGTTCCGTAATGCATATTTGACATTCTTTCACAATACTGATGTTAATACCAATCGTATCCAGCAGATGTTGTTGTTTGGAGGCTGACAATAACGCACTTTCTTTTGATTTCGTTTCACAAGTGGAGAAAAGACGCACGAGTCATCGATTCTTCGGAGTGTAATTCGCAAGGGTTGGTTCAACATTCTTTAAAATATTTTTACTGGCTGAAAAGGTGATTGTGGAATTCTTCAGCTAATCCTCTGTCTCCATTTTCTCTATTCCTATCGATATCTTTAAGTATGGGGAGGTTTTGTTTGTGTATACCTTTGCCGATTAATTTATTCACAAACTTCATTGTTTCCTTGGCATTTTAGGAATTCATTTCTGTAGTATTCGCTTTTACTTTCTTTTAAATTATGGTGTATCAGATTTCTATAGTAAAGGTGACTGTGGAATTCTTCAGTTAATCTCATGTCTCGGTTTTCTCCGTTCTCAATGATGTCTTTAAGTGTGGGAGGGAGGATTTCCAAGAGACAGCGCTTAAGTTATGTTCAATACTCGATTGGGACAAGAATGTTTTCAGTTGTACGTTCGAGCTATACTTGCAATTGTAATTTAATATCGATTGGAAGCGATAAATTATGATTGAATTCTCTCGCAGGAACATTAATGCATTATTTGAGTCCATGTATATCAAGTAAATTCAAATAATCTGGAGAGGAGTTGCTATCCCTCAGTAGTCTATATATTCATATCCAGAATCACGAGAACAGACAAAGTCTGCAGTTTTGTTTGAATTATATTCCACCAAATTTCTTAAATCATCAACGTCTTTTTTTTTTTTTTCTTAGTCCCTTCATTGAGCCCATTACATCTGCGATAGTGATTTGTTCGCATTACTGATCTTTGGAATGCATGAGTTATCCGCGCTGTGAGATGGCTGCAGGAGTTAGTCAGCACTGGAATGACGTCCGTTGTGGAACAAGCAGTTTAGAGTAAACCCGCACGAATGCAAATATGCACTGCAGTAAATTTAAAAGGAAGATGAAATGCATCATTCAGACGACACCGCCATTGGGGTGGTGTTGTCTAGATGTAAGAAGAAAAAAAAACCACTTCGGTGATTGAACCCTTAAACAGAGTTTCCGGTATCTAACCTATGGCCCACTCCACTGCGTTCAATATGCTATAAATTTTAGATTTCATGCATGGGATTTACGTAATATGTAAATCGCTTTTTTTGCGTGGATAGTGTTTGGGAGGAGAATTGAAGCCACAAATAAGATGCAAAAACAAATTATCTGTTTGCTTCATCCGTAGTTTGTAGCCTTTCTTCTTGGTGTTGTTGTTTGATCTCTTATACTTTGTGGTTTTGTATTTTATTTTTTTGTGTAAAATGCTCTGTTAAAATCAGAATAACCAAGACATGCCTATTTTCATGAACAATCAAAATTTAGGTGGAAACCAAGACTTACCTCTCATCATTCAGGAGTGGAAGGGCTTTTACCACTTTCATCAGCATTAACAATAACAAAAATACTTGACGCGGGATTATTATCTCGGTGCCTTCATCGAACTTCTTCATTTACATACGTGTTGTCACATGATGTTCCGAAGCATCATTAATAAAAAAAAAATCCTAAATATTTGAAATAAAACTTTTTAAAATAACTAAATTGATTAATGGAGCAAGAATGCAATGCACACTCGCCGAGTAGGGGTGTGCAACAGGGACGCTCATCTGTCCCAGTGAACCGTTGCGCTGAACAACCACAGTATCAACATCGCTTGGTTCCTTATCTGGAATCAGAGGGGAAGGGGGAGTCACGTTACATGATGCGTTGGAGAAGAAAGACAATCGCGCAAAAACATCACATTGCAGAGAAAGGGGGGAAGCACGTGGAAAGCGAAATTTTGTACATCTGAAAGAGGTGATTACTGGTGCTAGCAGGTGAAGAGAAATGTTTGTACGTTCGATTTCATGTTACAATGTAATAATTTCTGTGATCAGAGATGCGATCGAAATATTCGTCATCGCATCTTAACGTGGTAGTGACGGAAGCGAACACGCAACTGAATTCGTATTTACAAGGGGAACCACAGCGCAAGCAAATGACAGAGTCAGGAAAGAGCTCGAAAGGGTATCCCAAAGGACAAAATAGACTTGCAAGAAAAGGGATTACACATCCCCTTCCATAATTCTTCCCTGACAAGAAACAAATTCATCACCGGAGTTCCACCACTCTCTTTCGCTTACCGTAAATACCTTTCATTTCATCATTTTCGGTGTACTTCACTGTCCGTCTCTCTTTCAGCCGAGTTGCTGCATCCACCTACAGCTTTTCATGCAAAACACATTTCTTCTCACACAACTTCCAGGAGAGCCCACTTTTTTAAAGGTCGTTTCTCGGCGTGTTGGAGCTTTGAAGGAAACTCAATAAATAGTGTCCCTACTTTTTCCTTCCCTCCCCTGGCTAAAGCGAATGCGTCGCTGTCTCAGTACATCCCCCGAAGGGTTGCTTACAGAGATAAAACTGGCCAATTCTGGTATCGCTTTCATCCTGCTTTTCAGAAATGCTACGAACTGAATATCGGTGTGTTTGGGCTCTTTCTTTGGAAGTTGTTATAATGCAGCTGGATGATACCTTGTTAATGCAAAGTGTAAACCTGGCACGACCCAGGGGGAATCCACTCCTAGAGGATTGGGATTTCTCCTGGCTCAAAGCAACGCTGATATGTCGCCTTTTCTGAATTTGAGCAGATCAGTCGGAAATACGCAGGCGATTTGCATTAAGAATATTCGCGGATAACAACATACGTCAGCCATTAACGAATTCGGACACTTTAACGATAACAACAAGCGCTCTTATTTCCAGCACGATGAAGAAGCACAACTTATTTCATGGTCCTGCCCAAACTACCAACAAGATACAACATAATGAAAAGAGAGAGGGAGAAAGGAATGAAAAGAAATTAGTATTTAAAAACATTAAGCAAAGCTGGTTGTGCTGCTATGTTTTGTCTTCTGTGTTACTCTTGATTCGTTTTCTAAGAGATAAAACAAATGTTTTAAGAAACTGTATGTTCCAAAATGCCTTCATGGTTGGTATCCCATTTTTTTTTTCAGATACAAACGATGCCATTGGTGGCGTTTAAGAGACTAAATAAATGAAAGTCACTAACAGGATGAGTGCAGGTTCGATGTTAGTTGATTTTCTTTCCAGGGCTGTGACATACCCCGGAATGAACAGAAATTGGCACGCCTACTTTTATTGCAAGCAACAGGTTTCATAACTGGGATCAGAGAGGAGGGGGGGGTTGCATTTGAATTGGTTCACAGACGAGCGAAACTGAGAACGTGAATAATTTTTAATTTTAAATATTTAGAGATTCTAAATTTTTTTTTTTCGAAAAAACTTCTTTCAAGCCCCCATCCCCCGAAGAAGTTACAGATTATAGCAGTATTTTGATGACTCAAATGTTAACGATTCAAAAAAAAAAAAAAAAAAATCATACAAACAACCCACCCAGAAAAAACTTATAGCAACCATTTGATTCTTTTGGGACCCAGGGTCCCAAAAGAATCAAATGGTTGCTACTATTTACAGAAAATGCAAATAAAATGAACTCTAAATAAAGTTGACAACAGCATCAATGTAGTGATTTTGGATATGTTTTAGTTACGATGATGTCATAGCAATTAAAACCACAATAATTACTATGATAAGTCAAAGTTATGCCACAGTGATTACACTTGATATTTTAGCAGAATTCGACTGAAACATTCGCTCAATCGACGCGATTATTAATTAATTCCATGAATGGAACGATAACAACAGTCGGCTTCTTGCCGTTACCTGAATTACAAAGAAGCAGTGAAAGTGCTTCAGCTACTTTGCAAACTCTGCAAAAAATCTTAACGAAGTACGTCTCATCAGCAACGAGGATTCAAAAAATTGTTTGATTAAACATAAAGCAACTTTCACACTTCCGGAATAATCTTAGGCGTGTGGTACCAGAAGATGAGATCTAACTGCGTACGGCAATTTATGTTATGATAAGATTTGATGGTCTTATTGTTAAGGTTAAGCAAAAACTCTGCTTTGCATCGTTTACTTTCTTCCCACAGGAACAACCCTGCGCGAAGATGTGCTTCAGAGTGTGCAACCAGAAGAAAAGCTCTCGTCCATCTCTAAGAAACTCTTTCCGTTTTAAGCCTTATGAGTTGTCATAACGCTTCACGGATTGTTACACAATTCTCTTAAATACAGAAGTTTGTTAATACTAATATTTCCTCATCTCACACAGTGGTTGTTAATGCTGTTTAGCAAGAAATTAAATCAAATAAAATTGGCATGCGTAAACAATTTATTTTCCACAATTTTTTTTTTAAATTCCGAAAGAATTTTAAAAAAAATTCTTTGGGAATTTTTCGAACAGGAAACATGAATGAAGATTCGTAGGACTGTACAACGTTTGGCAAAATTTCACGCGGATTCTTGTGTGTTAATAAATGAGCAGTGGAGGATTGACGACAACCGAAGTGGTTAAGCGGAGAATAATCTTTACTTGGTGAGCCGACGCTTTTCCATAGTAATCTAACGCCCAATGGATTGGGGAAAAGTTCTAGAAGAAAGCTGTTAGGTCTCCTACAGCAGAGACAAGCACTGGGGAAGAAAATTACGTGAAAGGAGTTCACATGTGTGTCGTATTACTGTTAAGAAAGTAGCATCTCTTTCTTGCGTTCATTTTTTGCTGAATTGAGATGCATCGAAATAAGTGAGAAGCTTTCCGATCTTACGTATCACAGATGGAAGCTAAAAAAAGATCATCTAAAATTAAGAATTCCATAATCACTAGAGTGAAAGAGAGAGTGAAGGTTTAGGGGAAAAAACAGTGTTAGATGCCGTAAAAAAAAAAACTCAGAAAAAAAGCAAGACTTCGGTGGATACACGCCACGTAGCATCAGAGGTGAGAGTTTGTCTTTTGTTTTTGGTTTGTAGGTAGTAGCAAGTTTGTAATTCTTCATAATATTGGGATTCCATTGTAATCATGCGCCCAATATGAAGAAATCATGAAGCAATTCCAAAGGTCTTAGAACTTTATTGTACAATGGAACCTGTGGAGAATCCATGACTAAACAAACACACGTAATAACCACAGTGATGAGTTTTAATAAGTAAACATTTCATCCTAAGTATCTTAGGACATCGTCAGTACAGTTAATGCAAACAATACTAGGAATCACATACAGTTAGGGCGCGTGATTGCAATGGAATCCCAATATGCGTGCAGTAGCGTGTTATAGAATTAAATTAAAATATATCTGGAGGGGGAAAATTACATTAGTATAAGATAACATATATAAAAAATTATTTCACACAATTTTGTATGACAATTTCCCATACTTTAGAAATAGCAAGAACATCATTACGGTTTAGATTTGGTCTGTGAAGTAGGACTTCATCACTTTCTTTATATAAGCGTTTATGTTTATATAAAGAACTATGTAGAAGTTTGGTCTTTTTCCAATGGATCCTATGGTTTGGGTTTTCAACTCCATGTTGTGCGAGGCCAGATTTCTTCGGTTTGATAAGATAAGGTCTTGGATATGGTCTTGATGTTCCGAAATGCATTTATGAACACATCTACTTGTCTGTCCATAGTAAGACAATTTACAGGAGCATGGAACCTCGTACACACCAGGTAGCATCAGAGGTGAGAGTTTGTCTTTAGGAGAAAGTAAAAAGTTATAAATCTGGTTGATTGGTTTGTAGGTAGTAGCAAGTTTGTACTTCTTCATAATATTGGGATTCCATTGCAATCACGCGCCCTAACTCTATGTTATTCCTAGTGTTGTTTGAATTAACTGTACTGACGATGTCCTTTGATACTTAGGATGAATATTTACTTATTAATACTTATTATTGTGGTTATTACTTTTGTTTGTTTAACAAATGTCTTGGAAGACTCTGATAATGTTGGCGTCCTTACTTCTGATCTGATTTTCCCTTTCAGTCGTTTCCGACCGTAGGTAATATTGTCGGCATTGCCCACAAAGTATTCCTGGTGAGATTTTTTTTACAGTGTAGTTCACCATTGCTTTCCCCAACCACAATTTTATCCAGGCTCGGGACCGGCATACGGCTGTGACGTATTCATGACTGTAATCCATGTGTGAGTTCACGGGGCCGGTTTGCCTGTTCTGGGGGGAGAAAAACCCGAGTTTCCGGGTGGAAAAACCCTCTACCTCCGTATGAGACCGGCTAACTCACCTTTAGTCAAAGAGACCAGATAAAGGTTCCTCACGTCACTGACGGGAATCGATCCCAGGTCTTTCCGACCAAAGGGCTTCGTCTATACTGACTGAGCTACGGAGGTTCCGAGTCCTTACAAACAACAGATTAATATGGAGGAGACTTATTGTTAATGTAAATTTAATTAAACAGTACTGTGATAGCATCCGGTACGACCCACTGAGGGAACGTGTGTGAAAGTTGATGATGAAGATGATGATAATTTACAAAAGGCGGTTTCAGCCCTTCATTCATTTTGACTCGTCGATATTCTATTTTCTTCTCAGAGCTTTTCTTCCAGTTAAGGATCTAGAGGAATGATTTCTTGTCCTTCTTTCTTTTAATTTTATATTGCTTTCACTTTTAAAATTCTAAATTTCAAACTTTATCTTTCTATGGGAGCAAAATTTAACTTTCCTTCCATAGAAAGATAATTACTCGTAATTAATTAATTCATTCTTCTATTTCGATTACAGTTTCAAATTTCTCCTAATACGGTTTTGGACAAAATTTCAATCTCAAACTTAAAAAAGAAAAAGGAAAACTTACGTCTGAAAAATGGAGTTCCATCTCATCGCGTTGGCAATTAACGTCTTCTCAAAAGCACTGAACCACACCTTTTGAAAGTGCGTTTTAACATTTTATTAATAATAGGATAAAAACTAAGAGGAATGCTCACTAAGGGGAGGGTTGCTCCATATAATTAAAACTTAGCTGATTACTTATCGATATTTTATATAGAGAGAGAGCTTATGTGTTTAGGGTAGAGCTGACTGATATCGTACGTTATCTCATGTTTCTATTAAATCGGAGCAGGAACACGCCATATTTTTCATCTTAAATTACAACCTTTGATTTCTTTGAGTTTAGCGATTTAGATATCTATGACATCATATATGACGGCTAACATAACGTCAACAGCTTTGACGTTATATACACTGACTTGATAAAAATATTCGGTAAGGAATATTCAGCCAGCATAGGAGACAAAGATGCTGAACATCCCTAACTCTGCTTTGTGGAGTTAAAAGGAAGGAGGTGACTTTCATGTCATTCATCGTTTGATTAGGTCATAAAGTGTGTGGTCATAAACTGCACGTCATGAAACGTCGTCTACCTATCTGATCAGCAGGCAGGATGGTGAGAAATTTGTGTGAAGGATACATCTACGCAACTTGAAGTGCGAAGTGGAATATCGCCTTTCCGACGTGAAAGATTCTTGCATTTCTAACAGCAATAATAAACGAAATCTGATAAAAATGTGAAAAACTTTATAAAGTCTTTACATACGATATTTGACTTGGTAAGACCTCACTTGGACTGTTGTGCACAGGTCTGGTCTTGGTTTCCGTTGTTATTCTGACAAAGCGGAGAGAGTGCAAAGGAGAGTGTTAAAAGTGATATCTGGATTATTATTATTATTATTATTATTATTATTATTATTATTATATACAATTAAAACATTATTATTACATCTACTGTTCAGTAAAAAAAAAACTGAGAACATCCGTTTTTGATAAATATCCATAATTCTAGTGATTTTTTTCCTTACTGCTGCACTTTTTTTTCTGTTTATCTAAATGAAAAGTATGAACTACTGGATGCCAGTATCGTGGATTTGATTATTCAGTATCCACAACAAGACAGTTTGTCAATTTAACTGTTTATATGTATATATAAATATATATAAACTATATATTATTATTATTATTATTACATGACACCTCCGGGGAGTCCAAAGACTCATCGAGGGAGGTCACCAACTCCACAGCTATCCATCTCCACCACTCAATCCGCCAACTACAACTACTTTCATCATCTACACCAACGCCATCTACCGCCGACCACTACCACTCTAGTAGCTTCACAAACAATCACAACACATTCATGCCCACGGCGGGTTCGAATCCCACCGCGGGCATGAATTTTGGCTGGAGAGCGGATACGCTTACCACTCGGCCAACCAGGCTGGCATATATATATGTATATAGATTTTTTTCTTCTTCTTTTGTAGAAGTGTGAGCGCCACTGTATGTGATTTTCCATCTCACTGTAGTATCGATATATTGTCCGTTTCAGCTGTCTGTGAGATCGTGGGTTTCTCTTGCAGAATGAGAGTTTCATGATCCTGTCAGGCATGTAAAACTCGGAGTGTTTTTTTCCTAAATGATTATTATGTTTATAAGTGATGTGGATTTGGTCGCTGCGGCCTTCTTATCTGATGCTGTTCGCTTTCGTACCCTACTTAGAAGACAACCTTTTGACTGGAGTATTCGAGGAGTCTTCTGAAGTGATTCATTCAACAGAACAGAAAGAGCCTTCTACTTCGTGATATTTGGAAATTTCTTATTCGTTTGTGCAGATAACATACAAGACTTTTTTTTTTTTTTTTATGAAAAACGAACTACAGACTTAGTGCAACAATCGACCGACCGCCCATGATGCATCTTATGACACGCGTTGAATTGCTATTATGTTATCAATTAATTTCATTAAAAAATCACCTGGGGGGGGGGAACAGTTACGGGTTCACTCTTTTTGTTTGCTCTACTGTTTTTTTGCTGATGATGTGGTTAGATAATTATACAGCCGAGCATGTCGAATTTCATCTTCTTTTGTAATTCAATCTGCGAACTTTGCCCCGTATTATCTATTTTTTTTGTGACTCCAGTCCTCATAGTTGTCACGTAAAACTATGCAAATGAAGGTGTCCGTTACCAAGAAGCAGGGTGTTTTCCTATGCTAGAGTTTTTGCAATGTACGTGTGAATTACTAGCGTCCTATAAAAGTTTATTTTTATTTTATTTTTTGTAATTTAGACCTTTTTTTTTTTGTAAATTTGACGCTTTGTTTTTAATTATTAACAATTTAAATTTTATTTTTAAGAAACTTAATTTGTTTCCGCCAAGCTATTCAATGCGTGCCTACTTTTTGAATTAGTGATGACAGATTAATTCATTTAAGTTTAATGAAAACAATTAATTGTTATTAGAGAAATAAATATTGACACAAATAAATACAAACAGCAATGGTGGCTGGAAATAAATAAACCATAAGCTGGAAGTTGCTCTGGAAGAAAACAATCGTTTTGAAAGCCAAAATGCGGCACATTCAAAAGACAGAGGGTGATCAAAAATTGATCGTAGAATAAAAGGGAATAAAAGGACGATGTCAGAACTGAAATTTATATGCATTCTTAGTGAATAAGTATCCACTTGATGGTTTAACGCTCTCCAGCGAACAGCCTGCGAGGCGAGTTGAAGTCTCCCGCTATCACGGGTGTCTGTTTGTGAATATTTTAGGTGGAGATGAATTTCGTCGCAAAGTGTGAGCCTCTGCGGGTGTTGGAGGCCCTAATAGTTTGAAAACAGCACCATTTTTAAGTCTCTAAAGCCGAGTTCCTGATCTAACTCTTATTTGCAACTTCCCCATCCTCTTGTTACTAAAACACTACAGCTTTATAACGTTTCGTAAGCAGAAAGGTCATTAACCTAAATATTGTCTTACCCATATCCAATAGGTGGTGCTTTTCTCGCATTTGAAATAATTATTCTACTTTGTTACATCGTTCTTATCTGATTCGTCTGGAACCTGGTAAACGGGGGGTGGGTGAGACGGTATTGTTTCTTATAAGATAGGTCCTGTGAAATATCCACTTAGTCATTGACAAGATTTTCAATTGTGCTGTTGCTGGGCGTTTCCATAAGGGGTGATATAATTAACGGTTTACTTGCCTCAGCCAGGAGTTAGCGATAGATTTCAAAGGTGCATGATCATTACCAGCAGGCGAGGGTCAGTTTGAAAACTAGGAAGCAAAAGAAAGAAATGAAATTAAATCATCACTAATATGGCAGATTTCCTGTCACAAGCTACGAGTAATTTTTGTAAGGAATTATTTTCCTGTTACGTGATGTAATTTTAGCTGCCTTACTGCTCTAAAGATTGCATAAATGATGAACGTGAATAAACTTGGCAAGATGCTGTTTCAAGACAGCATCTGTCTGTAAAAGTAAAAATTTTTCTAATGTAGATTTGCGCTGTGACCAGAATTTGCTAGTGGTTCCCGGGGCAAATTACAATAATAATTATTATTTTAATAAATGGTTTAAACACTTAGCGACAAGAAGCTACAATCAGGTGCCTCGTACGGAGGTAGAAGGCCTCCTCCCTTGGAAAGTCGGGTTTCTTCATCGCTAAATACAGCAAATTAAGAGACACAATACGCTGACCTCCTCATAACCTAAGCTGATTAAAACTAACACAAGCGTCTTATCAGAGAGATGGATAATTTTAGTCCAGATCAGCTCGCAGTTGCGAAACTACTAAGCTACACGCACGCCCCCAACAATCGCAAATGTATCGACGCAGAGGCCACGCGTCGCTTTAGCCGAGCTCTTATGAAAGTGATAAATGGGTGGATATTAATTGGAACGTCCACAGATCTGTTGAGCCTTGGGGAAATGGACGCGGACAGAAATTTGAAGAAACTGACGGTGCCTTAACCTAAATTTCTTCATTGTCGTTAAAAGTTTCCAACTCCAGGTCGTTCTTAACAATTCGGAAGCATCTCCCCAGAGGCATTCGGCGACTCTTACACAAAACCCCCTCTTACATTTCGTATTTTCGAACAACTTTTAAATCTTCGATCGTTTTATCTCCTGAGAGTAACCTGTGTGCGTTATTACGGTGACGTTGGCAAACATGTTGCGCACAGAAGCCTCGATTTGCACGGTGCGTTCTATAGCTGCGTGTTTATCTGGTTCCTATTAATGTTGGCGTCTTCTATCGCAACAACATGCTCGCCCGGCCTATCGTATTGCAGCAGGCACCAAATTGTGTTTGACTAAACGAAGTTTTTTTTGTCGGTCTTCACACGTGTGTGTGTGTGTGTGTGTGTGTGTGTGTGTGTGTGTGTGTGTGTGTGTGTGTGTGTGTGTGTGTGTGTGTGTGTGTGCGTGCGTGCGTGCGTGAGTGTGTGTGTGTGTGTGTGTGTGTGTGCGCGCGCGCAAAAGAGGGAGACAGAAAGAAAGAAAGAATGTAGGCGGAAACTCAATGATACAAAACTTTGAATGTGACACTGCACGAAATTTGACGATCTGGGAAACGTTTCTAGAAGACGAAGGCTGGCTTCACTAATGGGTTCTTCCTCGACAACGTATTCGATTGAGAAATTCGATAGATACACGCATTCCAGCAAAATGAAACCAAACGGCAATCCCTCCTCTTGGTTTTATGTTTCAACATTTAATGATTACAGAGAGAGAGATTTGCTGAATAAGAAGAATGAATTAATAATATTGCCTCGATGATGTAGTGGTAATTTGTGTGTGTTACTAATGGAAGTGATCCGAACAGTTACCGCATTATAACTTTGAATAATGTTATATTAAACATGTAATAATATTGAATAATATAAAATACCAATAAAATATTTATCTTCATAAGCAGTGAGAAATATCCAGAGCTATTTCATTAGATAAAATAGTGCATCCGCTTCTAAAATTTTATGTGAATCCCACCCACAAATGATTGCAAATCTAGAGTGCATTTAGTACCTTGGGTAAGCTAAGGATTAGATAATCCTAAAATCCTACTCTAAGGATCAAACATGGAACTTTTCAAGCCACTTCAATAAGCAGGGCCGTGGTCTCGCATTGGGCGATGAATTTCATCTCCCACCTAAACACAGTCACATGCTTTATTAATTCACATCACTCTGTGATAAAGAAACAAGATTGGAATTGAAACGGAAAGGCCAGATCAATATTTATCTGCCCTGCGACTTATGGCCAGACGCGCTTTAACTATAATTCTCTTCATAGCCATGCAGAAGTAATATAAGTACATATAAAATACAAGTAAATAAATTAACTACTTGTAAATACGACATAAGGCATCTTAGAGGTTAGGTCATCATCTACTTCATCTATAGTGTTGATTATCCTCATGCAATTCCATTGAAACAATAAAATTATATTTGGAAAATACCCTACAAAAACCAGTTTAACACTATCTTGCATAAAAGCACTCGCGTAGACTCTTCATTTACGTGCTTCATGCTACCTTTGCGCAAAATGTCTCCGATAGCTGGGAACAGATGCCTCTTACAGCCCAATACAAAAGTGCTCGTATTCATTCTGCAGATGAGGTGTTATGTGAAGAAAGAACTGTAGCGAGCTCATGAGAATACGAACTTCTTGTTGGAGTGGTTGAATCACTGGAACGATATGGAATAAATTCGGACTCTTTCATAGGAAGTCATCAACAAAACAACATGTTGTCTGGAAGAGTGAGAATTAAGCATCTGCCTTCAAACAAGAATGGTAAAAATAATTCAGAACGTACAGAAAATAAAGTTTTGGTGTTGCAATATGCATATTAAATGTATATTAAACCAGTTGTTTCATCTATCTTTCTTTTTAAAATTAAATCTGACGATTCAGAAACTTCCATGAGCAATAAAATTCAATGTATACGCTTGTCAAAAAATACTAATATTAGCAGATGACTGCTTACATTTATAAAGTGAGAATCATATAGGTTCGAAAAGACTGGCTGGTAGCATTGCATTGTCTTGTCACAGGGGGATGCCCTGGTGAGGATGGGCGTGTAACTAAAATCGCAAAAAATTACTTGGTGTGAGAATACCAAGATATCTTCCACTATTTAGAAGTTTATTTGCTGAAGCGTAAGGAGAACGCTTAAACGTACGAGTATATGACTTCGAGTCGGAAATGGGGTTGTTTCTGGAAGTAATGGGAAAGTCTTTTTCTCATTTTAATGGTCGACACTGAATGCACGGCTATGAATTGATGTCGCGGGATACTTAAACTCAAGGAGCAAAACATCTTCTCGATAAAAGTATTTTGGGAACTGATTTCAGTGAAATCCAAACATGAATGCAAGGTCTCTCATTTTCAAGCTGTATTCAAGTGCGACAGCGCCGAGTTCATTTCAAACATCGTTTTTCAGGAACTGGTCGAATTAAATTTCAAATGAAGATTCCCAGTGCATTTCTGAAATTCAATACTTTCACAAGTTTTAAATGTAAAAATCTTCTTTCAGATGAATTAGATTTTCTCGCCAATAAATTAAGCCTGCCTTTCTCTCTCTCTCTCTCTCTCTCTCTCTGAGTCGACCAAAGACAATCTTCAATGTCTTTACTTTTATTGCGTGTTTAACTTGATGACATTTCCAGATCTCAGTAACTTCCTGTCTGTCAGGCTTTATCGGCGTTTTCGTAGCTGTCTCCTGACAGAGTCGTAAGCAGACTGCTACAGCCTGCTATACACGTAACTGATAGTAGAAACTACTTTTAATCTGATTAGATGGGTTGTAGAAGAGATAACATTACCTTAAGCACAGGGTGTCGCATCTTGTGTAAAACATCTAAAATCTGTTCAGAAGTCTACACGTTCTTCTCCGTGTGCCAATGACAGTATGCAGACAACTAGTCTCGGATGTGTCAGTTTACCTTGTAGTATAGCTAACGTGTGACAAGTGGAATATACATGGCAGTATTTTTTTCCATTCCAAAAGATGGGGTATCCGAATACTTATTCCTGCATCGCGTATGAAACATAACATATACATCTTTAATCCTGATTTACGCTCACGCATTGATTCGAAACCTAAAATCCCACGAAATAGGTCAGTCAATCCCTATTCCAGGAGTGTTCTATGTCTGTAGATGCGTGTGTTCATGGAGCCGATTTTTACCTGTTCCGAGCGACATTTTTTCAACCGGAAAAACCCCAGTTTCCGGGTGAAAAAACACCCCTACCTCCGTATGAGACCGGCTACCTCACTTTTACTCTAAAGAGACCAGATAAAGGTTCTCACGTCATTCCTCACTGTTTCGTTAATGCTATTAACAAGTACTTTCGAACGAATAAGGTATACATTACTGAATATGGAAATATCATCAGTTGCTAATTAGAACAATTAGCCAGAGGCCCGCACTCCGCATCATTGCGTTGCAATGACGCGGAGTTACTTCTCCAAGCATGTATTACTCAAAGCTGGCTTTCGGTAATACATTCATATTCCTGCATCCTGCATGCTGTGACTGTCGAAAATATGCCCGAAAGAAAAATAAAACCTCTTTCTAAAAGTTGTCGCTCAAGGCTTATATTAAAATACCAAGTCTCTGTATCCAAATTACCGTTTATATAAAAAAATAATCAAGGCTAGTGGTGTACGTAGACATTGAGGGTGGAGGGAAAGATCCATAGGGTTTGATTTTTCTCGGTAGAATACAGTACTTTTCTTGTGTTGACTCATTTTAACATGTTACGACCATCGACTTAGCCAAAACATTCTTAAGAAAATTCTGTAATCACGACGGGACTCCAGCGTACGCCACTCGCAAGTTGTATAACGCGTGAAATGGGTCTCAGGACTACTCTAACCAACTTCACTCACAACTGGAAGCGGACTTCCTGCAAACATCCAGTGACCATACTGACACCCGTCCACCCGTCCGGAGTGAGGACACCGGGCAACGAAACTGATCGCTCATTTATCTTTTGCCTGTACTTGTTATGTACCATAATTTAGCATACAGCTGCTTGGAGAGAGCGTTGGTTCGGGTGTAGCCGCAAGGCATTCATATTCTGTCTTTTGAAGTATCTTCAAAGACTTGAGGCAGAGACGTTGATGAAAACTTTCCCTGAAAGCAATCAGAAATTGAGAGAGAGAGAGAGAGAATTTTTCATTAAACACATAAAAACTACACCTCTCGATATATATCTTTTGAATTATAGTAAAAGTTAAAATTTTGAAGTAAAATGAAAATCGAATAAATAAATTCATCCGTTGTTTACTAAAATCTCAGTGTCAACCCCCCCCCCCATCCAAATGAAATAAAATTGAAATAATTTCAATCCAGATCTACATGGCAGAAAAAACGTTCATAGTCTCCGAGAAGAGAATTTTCCTTTTAATTAATTGATAAAAATGGACATTTCTTTATTTCAAAGAAAAGTGGTTTTAACAAAGGATCTCTAGCAAAATCAGTGGTAGTTCAGTGAAGAAAGATGCGTTTCTTGTTGATGGAAATGCAAACTAGACCTTTTAGGTAGCAGAATGGCCTTCATTCTCATGCAAAACCGCCATTCTGCTTATTGGAGGCGTGAATTGATTCATGACGTGTTTCGTCTCCAGAGGAGAGATGCCTGCCTCTAATCCCACCGTCTCTTATTAATGCAGTGTGGATGAGACTTTTCAGGAAGTGTTCAACATACTGAGAATAATTCTTTATTTTACGGTATACAGCAATAAAATGAATCCACAGGTCGGCCGCTATTACGTAGCACACATGATTGGGATTAACCTCAGGGAAACGCATTAGAGAGTGTTTGCTCCAGATCTGCTGGCGGGTAATCCCATGCAATCTTACACTGCCAGATAGTATCCTGGATGGAGTTCGTGTTGTATGGTGGGGGGGAGAAGTGGGGGGAAGGGATCCTCAAGGCTGTCACGGTATAGTAAAGATACTCAGTGCCCTCTGCATAGATGCCATGTCTGAGAATTTACTCTTCTCACTGTATGCGTCTACTTTCTTATATGCTATTCACTAAACTATTCACCATAATAAGCGTGGAAATAACAATTATAACGTTAAGCGATTAACTTCCTTCAATAATGAACACCAGAAATATGAAAAAGAAATTATTTCCATATTTACTTCGCTAACATTCTCTGTCTGAATACAAGCATAAATGATGCACATCGGACATCCAGACGTGACCTCTTGTTTTTGATCGAACACCAAAAAAGCAGCTACAGCAATCACCGTAAATTTCACTGGCCAAACTACACGTTTATGATTCGTTTCTCCACAAGGGTAGCACTTGTGCCTTTGTACAATCCGATGTTCCATGACAAAGAGTGCCAAATCTAAAATCCTTTCGATTTTAGATTTACCATCTGCTTTCGTTATCGCCATTTACGTACAACTTCTACTTATTTGCGCTTCCAAGATTTCGACAGGTAAATTCCATTTATTCCATGGCTAGCTTGAGTTGAATTACTAACACACCTTCCTTTCCATTGGTTCCTGCCAAAGCGTTGCATCCTGACTAACTCTGACATTGAAAGCTTCGAGAAGAATCAGGTTTTTTATTTTCCAATTTGGATTGTTACACAAGATGATCCAAGTGAACATAAACGTCTTCTTTTGAATCAGAATCCAGAATTTGGGACTTCGCTGATTGATGGAGTGTGCTGAGTCTTGGCCAGTTTCAAGCGTCAAGCCATCAGTTGCTCATGGATTTTAGAAGGTAATTTGGTTGAAAATTGTGTTGGACTGAATAAGTGATGAGAGAATAAGTTTGGCACAGTAGTGAAGGAATGCAAGTATTAGTCGTGCTGTTAATAGTGCAAATGTAATACAAGTATTTCTAAAAGCGATAATATAAAGACTTATTTGATGAAAAAAAAGTAAGAATAAAGAACAGAGAAAGATAGAAACGTGATATTTAGCGTATAGCATAAAACATAAAGGAGGACAATCATCAGCACAATTTTATACTATACGTTTAAAATACAAATCAGCATTATTTAACCTCGTGTCGTAGTCTCCTAATATTTCTCTAAATGTGTAATTTGAAGTTACAGATTTTATTTCACCAAGTTTATTGCATCTGCTTGGAACTACACGTTTTAAAGATTAATGAAATATTTCCTCATTAGTTTAGCATCAACAAGTTTCAGCCGCAGCGTACATCATAAGTACATTAAATACAGAAAAAGTTACACTCAGAACGGCATACAGATCGCCAGTGGAATATGCGAAATCGCATATGAGAATCGATTATATTCCAGTCGTTCTGTGTTACGTTCTTATTACGGGCAGCAGACTCATCTCGACCTCAACAGGTGACACCATACTGCAGTGAGGAATTCACCCGTGAGCAGTACAAGCACCTTAAATGATACATTGGCAAAATTGCAACATATTTCATTTGTAACGAATTCATCTTATTGTCAGAAATTAGATATAGAACTTCTGCTTCAGGTTACTATCAATATAAAGGCCCAAATATAAGATTTTTTTTCTTTTTTTAATCAACGTGCAGCTACAATTTCTAACACTTAGCTAACAAAATAACCTCGTAAATCTGTTTGGCTCTTCTGCTCTTCCTTTTCAAAAGAAAGTGCAATCTTTTCCGTTAAATCTGTTCACCGGCCGTGTGTCAAGTCGGAGACTACTCATCGTTCGTTCAAGGAGAAAGTGAACTGATCCATCTCAAAAGACAGAAGAAAAACTTCGTTCAGTAATCTTATTCAAAGGCGTTTGCATAGCAAACCAAATGCCTACGAGAAATCACTTGAGATCTCCAAATTTTTCCAAACCATCTGTTTAAAAGTGGATGATTAAGCATTAATAATAATGATGATGATAATAGCTGGATGCATGCGGGATAGACCTGGGTTCGATTCCCGTCTATGACTTTAGTAACCTTTATCTGGTCTCTTTCGAGTAAAGGCGAGTTAGCCAGTTTCATGCGGAATAAGTCTCATATGGGGAAAAACCCTCTATGAGAGGGTGGGTGTTTTCACTGGGAAACTCGGGGTTTTCGTCCCTCAGAAAGGCAAACCGTCCAGTGAACACACACGGATCTACAGTCATAAAATACATACTTGATCCTTTATTAGGAGGGCTCAACCAGGCCTAAGGGACGGTGGAGGAACGGGGGGAACCCCATAAGAATAAAATAAATAAAACTGTCAGTTCGAAATATTTTACCAATTTTGCAAATAGCCCAATTTGATTGAAAGAAAACACAAGATTTATGGACATCGTCTTCTGTTCATTCTTCATCTCAGATTCTATTAGATTCCATCAAGCAACAGGGAGGTATTGCAGATGTAATTTCCACACGCTCGCGCCTTAGTGCCATTAAAAAGATCCGATTTAAAAGAAAACGGGAAGGACGACAAATTTTTAGCGTAGCGTCTAGTGCACCCGCTCTCCCACCACTAGCTCGTGTTCGAATACTGCGCTCACCGAAGTTTGTGAATGCTTTCGAGGGGGCGGATGAATTTTATCGCCCACTACGAAATTTTACTACGCTTATTGGGGGCCTGAAGTAAAAAAGTAGATACGTTTAGTCACGATTATTTAATCCTTACCCTTTCCACAGTATTAGTGTACTTTCACATTTTGAAAAATAAATGAATATTAATTTATCCTCCAAATATACTTGGAGAGTGATTTAAACTTTTGAAATGCGAAGGATAAATTCCACACAAAGTCCGTTAATAATGTCGCTCATCATAAGGACTGATGATTTGTTATCTTTAAATTTCAAGCGAGATAGATTAAACGAACTAGGAAATATTATTCTATCCTCCCTGCGCAGACGCACATACAAACACGACCCATCGACAAATTTTCAGTAAACTGAATATACTAGAATGACCCGCAGAATAAAATAGAGTTTATCTTTTTCTTATGTGCAGGCCGATATTACTTGGCAATTTCGTGCATAATGAAATGTTAAGAAAACCGCGAGGAGAAATCTTGAAGTGATATCACCATACTTACGGGAAGGTTTTTTCATTCCGTAAGGCATCTTCATTCTCTAGCACGTGCACATATTTGCAAATATAACTTAAAAACATGCCTTTAAAAGTTCCAGTTATTATTTATTTATTTGTAGAAATTATTTCAGGTGATTCTAATGTACGGAGTACGGAGATCATTTTAAAAGTTGCTTATAGAGCAAGCCAATAGAATGATGTAATAGTTTATGTCACACACACACACACACACACACACACACACACACACACACACACACACACACACACACACACACACACACACACACACACACACACACAATTTTTCTTGAACTTTGTGCATTAGAAACTTTAGCAGTTCAATAGGAGGATATAATACTACAACTTCGAGTAATATTAAAATGGCGGCACGGGACGAATTAGAATTCGAAAAAGCCCTAGATTTGCTGCGTAACGTAGCTAAAGTAAGCTGCAATTTAAGGAACGATTTAAAAAAGTACATACTAATGGCAGTGAGTGAATTAACAAAGGTTTTCAATAAAATAAAAAACGAAACTAAATTATCAATAGAACTACAGACTGCTACAAGCAACCAGGAACACGCTAACTCGGCTCAGCCTACTCAGCTATACTCGCATGCCGTTAAAAACAACGCTAAAAACAAAGACGAATCTGAAAACAACCCATGCTATAAATTCATAATGAAACCGATAGCTCAATTAAACAGCGAGGAAACTAAAAATATCATCAAAGAAAAAATCGACCCAAGGAAAATCAAAATCGGAATCACAAAAATGAAAAGTATCAATAATAGAGGAGTCTTAATCGAATCGAAAGTAAAGACCGACATAGACTTGCTACATAAGAAATCACGAAGGAATGCAAAGATACGTTAGTAGCAAATCCCAGTAGGAAATATGTTCCAAGACTAATTATATATGACATTCCCAGTGAAATTGATACGAACAATGCAATTGACTCAATCCGCACGCAGAACGAAGAACTCTTCAGTACCGATGCAAAGCTGACACAAAAATACATCATGACAAATAAAAAAAAAGAACAAGAGAAGCTTAATTATTGAAGTCGATCCAACGGTGAGG
The DNA here is from genome assembly GCF_054136105.1 of Typopeltis vanoorti. Lineage (NCBI taxonomy): Eukaryota > Metazoa > Arthropoda > Arachnida > Uropygi > Thelyphonidae > Typopeltis > Typopeltis vanoorti. The sequence continues at coordinate 10,719,389 of NC_143566.1, forward strand.
ACCAAATTGCCAAAAACCGGTGTCGAAATGTTTTGGAGAATTTGCCATTGTGCAGACTACGTAAGCGTTCTGAGGTGATTTAACTGCAATAAATTCCACCATCACACACGAGACTGCAGGGGGAAACCACCTGTCCATTCTTCTCGAAAGAACACAAGTTTAGCGAGTGAACACGAAATAAGTCCGAGATGAATTGCATAAACTGCCAAAATCACAACAAGCATGCCAAAACCAAAAACGATTGCAAACACATGGCATTAAGCAAAGACTGCCCGACATATAACTACTACAAACAGCTCAAAATTCAAAACATAGATTATGGAAAGCAATAATAAAGCTTGTAAAAACAGCACTACTTCCCTGGCATGCATTTAAATAAATCTACAATGCTCTATCAAGGCTGTCAATAACTTAACAGAAATCATAAATAGAAAAGATATAGGACTGGCATTAATACAAGAACCCTATAACATCAACAACAAAATATACGGCTTTCCAAGTAATTATAAAATATTTTCCAAAGGATTAGAAAGAAAAAGAGCTGCAATACTCGTGGTAAACCCTGAAGTTGAGGCAATATTAATTACCCAGCACAGCAACGAGGACTCGGTACTTATTGAAATTACACACAGAGGAATTAAAACTTTTGCTGCGAGTATGGATCTCGACTATCACACAGACATAAAACACGACTTAGAAAAAATTAGCAACATCGTAGATTTGACCATCAACCACGGCCTAATTCTAGGAATAGATAGCAACGCCCATTCGGTATTATGGTTTAATGAAAACACAAACAATAGAGGGGAAAATTTGGAAGAGTTCATAGCATCAAACTCCCCTACACATACTAAAGGACGACTGTAACACTCCATCATTTGAAAATAGCAGACGAAGCAGCTTCATCGACCTAACAATGGCAAACAACGCTATTTCACTCCGCGTTTCTGAATGGAAATACGAAGAGGAGGAAAGCTGTTCTGACCATCGCATAATACGTTTCATCATTAGTAACAAAAATTTAAACGGAATAGACAACAAAAACCACCGCATTAACATCAAATACTTCACCAATAAAACCAACCTAGAGAAATTTATAAAAGTATTAAAAAGAGAATTTTCACGCTTGATCCCAGAACATCACCTTGATGCGAACAGCGAAAAACAGCTCAGCTTAGACAAAAACCTAGCCATCTGGGCATCAGCACAAACCGATATAGATTTCCTTACTTCTGCACTTTCATCAGGTCTGAAAAAATCCAGCGATCAAACACTCAGAACAACCAAGGAGCTAAACATCGATGGAAGAAAATCAGTACCGTGGTGGAACGACGAACTAACAGTCCTAAGAAAACGTGTCAACGCACTCAGACGATTATACCAAAGAACATACAATAACCAAGATTTAAGAGAGAGCAGAAGGCAGAACTACTATAAAGTCAAATACAGCTATCGGTCCAAAATTACAAACTCGAAAACAGAATCATGGAAAAAATTTTGTACAGTTTCAACCGTATCGAATCCTTGGAATTGCATATATAAATTAGCAGTAAGCAAGAACAAGACAACACCTATTCTATCAGCTATCAAGAAAACAGACAGCACCTACACCAAAAACTTAGCAGAAACTGCAGCTATTATGATAGAGAAGTTTATTTCCGATGAATCAACAGATGAAGAAATCCACAAAACGTACAGACAAAGAATGGAAACAGATACAGACTTTCCTGACGACGACTCGTTTGTAACTAATGAAATCGAGTCAATATTAAGATCAATGGATCCAAGAAAAACTCCTGGAGAAGACGGAATAAGCAGCGACATACTCTTAACAGTGTTTCTCGAATTCCCCGAATTCATAACAACAGTTTATAACAAATGCCTAAAAAGTGGACGATTTCCTTCAATATGGAAACACTCAAAAATTATACCTATAATCAAACCAGGAAAAGAAACATCCGACGAAATTAACAAATACAGACCAATCAGCCTCATAAACGTTGCTGGCAAGGTACTAGAAAAACTTCTAATAAACCGAATAATGCACTACGTCTACTCAAGAAACTTATTAAGCAGTAATCAATACGCATTCAGACCTCCGTCCAGCACAGTAGATGCAATTATGGAGGTGAAAGAGGTTGCAGAACACAGTCTGCAGCAAAAAAAAAGACATACTACTGATCTCACTCGATGTACAAGGAGCCTTCGACGCTGCGTGGTGGCCAGGCCAGCCATAATCAATCAATTAATTAATAGATTTAAAATGCCCTAAAAACTTACTCTACCTTACAAAAAAAATATTTTTCAGACAGAAGAGCAACTATGACACTAAAAACCACAACTGTAACGAAAAACGTCAAACGTGGCTGTCCGCAAGGCTCTTGCTGTGGGCCAGGTTTCTAGAACATCCAGTACGACTCGCTTTTAAGACTTCCTGTCACTACTGCAACAAAAGTCATATTGATTCGGGGACGCGATGGCTTGCAGTTAAAAGTGACGGACAACGAAGAACTCTTTAAAATTGCAGAGTGGGCACGCGAGAAGAAAGTGACCTTCAATAGCACCAAGTCTAAAGTGCTCCACATCTCACGAAAAAAATCAAAACAACCTGTAACAGTCTTCCTAAACGGAGAAGTTCTCGAGGCAGCCAGTGAGCTAAAATACCTAGGAGTAACAATAGACGAAAAATTCACCTTCAATAAGCACATCTCATATGTTGCCGAAAAAAGCTTATAAATAGTAAACCTGCTAGCTAAGTCGGCAAGGATTAAGTGGGGATTAGGCCAACGAGCGCTGAAAACGATATATACCGGTGCTATACTATCACTGATATCTTATGCTGCACCTGCCTAGAAACATACACTAAAATCAAAGATAAACCGACAAAAACTAAACAGAGTTCAACGCCTTATAGCCATTTGCATAATCAAAAGATACAGGACCATATCTTTCGAGGCAGCTTGCGTTATTGCAGCTCTAACACCGATCTGCCTGAAAATACAAGAATTATCTCTTATATATGAAGTTACTTCCGGAAGATCTATCGAAAGTTACAACATCGATCCAAATAGCTACGAAGTTCCGCTTCACTACAGTAAGTGGCCTCACCCAGCAAAGAAAACAAATATTAAGGAGAAGGGAAGATCTGAAAGTGACGAATTCGAAATATACACTGACGGAAGCAAAACCGAAAGGAACGTCGGTTGTTCTCTCACTGCATACAACAGACAGTCCATAATACAAGAACGCTGCTTTAGACTACATCCTCTCTGTTCCAACAACCAAGCAGTTACTGTCTCATCAAAAGACAGTAACAATTTACAGTGATAGTAGAAGCACTATAGACGGCATAAAAAACCAGAACAACCATAATGCATTAATAGAACAGACAAGAAATTTGGTCCGAAATCTCACTCTAGAGGGATGGGAAATCAAGTTCTGCTGGGTGAAAGCTCATGCTGGAATAGCAGGAAACGAGACAGCGCATCAGTTGGCTAAAGAAGCAGCTAGAAACGAACGGCTAGAAACCAGAATTATCAGAAATTCCCGAAATCTGCTATAAAAACACTTGCAGAAGAGAGAAGCCTAAACATGTGGAAAGAAGAATGGAAAACATCAAAAAACGGATCAGCGACAAAAGAATTCTTTCCTAGCATCAGAAGCAAACTCCGATTGAAAAAACACGCCATTTCTCCAGGTTTAACCACGCTACTAACGGGACACGGAAAACTAAGACACTACTACACAGATTCCATATCCTGGAATCACCATCATGCATCTGCAATCCACACCATCAACAGACTGTTGACCACATACTCTACGACTGTCAGCTATTGGACTCCATCCAGATGCCCCTAATACAACACGTCATCACTTCAGGTGACAAGTGGTCAGTGTCAAAACAGAGACTTACCGAACAGTATTACATAGAATTAACTAAATTTACTAATAAAATCAATTTTGAGTCCTTGTGGTCTAACATAAACACTGATATTATGTGAATTATACTGTATAGTGTTAATATATGTATATAAAATATAAATGTAAATATGAAAATGGATACAAAAATATAAATAGAAATGTTATTCAATACTTGTAAGCTACATGTAATATAAGCATTGTAATGCAATGGAGCATGTAGGAATAAATTACCTCCTGGTAGGGTTACTATTAGGAGGAAAATGCAAAACACACACACACACACACACACACACACACACACACACACACACACACACACACACACACACACACACACACACACACACACACACACACACACACACACACACACACACACACACACATCCCTGTATGTCGTACGTAAAGTGAGAAAAAAAAACAGCCTACTCGTTTCTTGCTTCTTTTTTTTCCTCTCTCCCCCCCCCCAACAAAATAAGAATTAAGAATGGACTAAGTACATTTGGAAGTCTTATTGTCTATTGCACAACAACAACAGCATTCGAACATCAAAGGTGTAACATGCAGTGGAAAAAACTCAACTCAGAGATTGATTTAGGTGAAATTTGTAGAGATGAAGCACTGACACGTGACAGAGTATCACGGAAAGCATCTCGCTCCCGTGAAGATTGGATGAGCAGTTTAAGACAATCCAAGAAGTGACAGCCCATTAACATCCATGCAAGACACATCAGTGATTATCGTCAGCAGCCTGCTGGGGCGCACAAAACAAGCGATGAAATCGAAAATAAATAAATAAACATAAAAAATTCAACCAATCACAACAATTTTCAGAATTTGAACTGAAGGTTTCAGAATAGAAACGTTGCTGCCAAGTGGGTTCCATAAAAGAACACTGCCAGAATACTGGTAAAAGGATTGAAGAAGAACACTTTTGGAATCAATTCGCATAGTTAACCTTTTCTCGTTGAAAACCTGTCGGCTTCGATAATCAAGAGTTAAGTTAACGATGATGATGCTTACAAGAAGAGCGAAGTGATAGTAACAGACGGAGTAGCAACAGCACACACTCTGCAAGTTATTTGTGCTCGAAAATTCTCAACAAATTTGTTGAGAATTTTCAGTGATGTGTTCGCTTTTGGAGCCATCATTTTTTACATATCAATGCTAGGCCATGTGTATTTCACGTGGAGTATCTAATCATTCGAAAAAGTACGGATATCAAGAACTTTGGATTTCAAGTCTTCTCATCCCCCCCCCCGTACAGACAGGCAGTAGCGCAGGGGAGGCAAACGGCCCCCCATAAAAAAAGAAAAAGGAAAAAACACTAGAAATTTTCCAAAAATATTTTCCTAATTAAAATTAATTTTTTTTATTTATGTTGTGTCGTGTCTTCTATTTCTACACTACCTATGAATTAGCGGTCACATTAGGTGGGAATACCCTATAGCTCTCGGGAATCACGGCCGCTATGAACGCAAGGCGAACGAGGTAGTGCTCGGGCGGACCGAGCGCTACTTCGTTTGCCCGAGCCTGGCCAGAGGAGATCACGGGAATCATGTATTGGCGATCACTGCTCAGTCACAGGTCGTATACAATGCGTAGTGTCTATTCTCAAATCATCTATCAATCCCCCCCCCCCTCCTCCAAGATTAAATCCTGAGTGCGCCACTGCAGACAGGATATGAGTCATACAGCATTCGATCCACTACACAAGTTGAAAGAACTACCGTGTGGAAAATGCTTCCCAGTTACCGACGAGGCTCCTGCTGAAGTGACTCGACTTTATGAAAGAGATCAACAAAATAGGTTTGTTGACAGGAATACGAGTGCTGGGCAAACGTTGAACAGCACTAATAAAGCAGAATGAAGATTACTGTATATCCAAAGCCTATAAATGTACAGTATTTTGCTAATTGTTTGGTTTGTTAACCGTTGTTGACTGCTTGTCAAATGATTTGTTTAATAACAGGAGTACAGTTTGCGGAACTATCGAAATGACTCGTATTTCCAGGTGCTTAAAAATTAAAAGGTTATAAATGTAAAGATTGTTTACTTTTATATAGTTTTGTTAAGGTCTTGGGGTATTTTTCATGAATTAGTCTGCAATAATACTAATACTTTAAATTATTGTCACTTAACTGTCTTCTTGTTGCTGTTGTGGCTCTCGAGGCAAGAAGCGGTGTTTGAAAGTGAATTTAAAAGTGAATGGAGGCTTTAAACCCGCAAACAAAAGACATCCTTAGAGTTCTTACTATCACTCAAATATCTTTGAATGTTTGTTTCTTTAGTGTGATTGCGAAATAGGAGAACAACATTACTGCAAGTATTTAAAACAGAAGATAAAAGAGCAGAAAGACAAATTTTACACACACAACGTAGCTATTTATGAGTACAACTCAAGAAACCAAAGGAAATATATAAACTATTTACTTAGAAGGAAGAAAATTAATAGCTTGTTCCCTCATTGTAGTAGCACAATGAAGTTGGCTAATGTCGTGCATTTAGGTTTTTACGAGGGTGGTCTGAAACGTTTTCGGCTTCGACCATAGATGGCAATACTATCGGCAAGATTTTTTTTCTAAGTTGGTGCATCTGTCATAAGCATCCATGTGAAATTGTAAGTCATTCTATCAAGTAGTTTGTTTTATACAGCTGTCTGAAGCAAACGTGTTGTCTGTATCCTTGAAATTGATAAAACTGAGTATCGTGCGGTTATAAAATTCTTTGTAAAAGAAGGTTTAATGCCAAAAGAAATTCATTCGAAGTTCATAAAAGTTTATGGGCACTCTTCTCCTTCGTTTTCAACAATTAAGAAATGGGCTGCCGAGTTTAAACGTGGCCGCACCAGCCTTGACGATGATCCACGTGAAGGTGAAGGACGTAGGCATTTCAAAAGAACGTGTCGGATATATTTTGCATGAAGAATTGCAAATGAAAAAGCTTTGCGCAAGATGGGTGCCGCGCTTGCTCACAGCAGATCAAAATCACACTCGCATGAAAATCTGTGAACTGTCCTTGGAGTGTTTTAACAAGAATAAAACTGATTTTTTGCGTCGATTTATTACTATGGATGAGACTTGGATTCACCATTACACACCAGAATTCAAACAGAAGCCGGCTGTTCAGCACCAAAGAAGACAAAGTCGGTTTCATCAGCAGGAAAGGTCATGGCATTGATGTTTTGGGATGCTCAAGACATTTTGTTTATTAATTATCTTGAAAAGGGTAAAACAATAACCGGGGAATATTATTCCGATCTTTTAACCAGACTAGACGAAAAATTTCACGAGAAAAGACCCGGTTTGCAGAAGAAAAAAATAATCTTTCATAAGGACAATGCACCTGTCCACACACAAAGGTGTTTTGGCAATGGGAAAATTAAGGGATCTGCACTATGAATTGTTGGAACATCCACCTTATTCCACAGATTTGGCTCCCTCTGACTTCTATCTCTTCCCAAAACTAAAACTCTTCCTCGCTGCGCTGGTCAGCATTTTTTTTTTCGAATCAAGAGGTGATTGCAGCTGTAGAGGGGTATTTTGCAGATCTTACTGAGAACCCCTACAGGGACGGAATAATGGCACTGGAGCATCGCTGGAATAAATGTATTAGTCTTAAGGGAGATTATGTTGAAAAATAAAAATAATTTCGAAATAGGCCGAGAACTTTTCAGACCACCCTCGAATAGAGAAAAAAAATCAATATACTTTGGAATCGAGTTTTATTGAAAATTCTAACGAAAGAGAAATTTGAGACATTATTAAGTATGCAGTATTTAGATCATAACATGAGTTCATAAGTTCATGGATTGGCAAAATGCTTCATTCTCTTCTTCAACTCATTCACCGCTTAGAATTAGTAAGACCCATGATTAAGGGTGACTACCGTCAGCACGCCGCTCCTCTTTCACTTCCCCTAAGGGCAAATATTTATGCCTGTAGAGCTCTGAATTCACGGGGCCGGTTTTTCCTATTTAGCGGGACAAAAAACACCCGCGTTTAGGAGACGAAGATCCTCTCCAAATCCATAGGAGACCGGCTAATTCACCTTTAAATGAAAAATCTGATAAAGCTTCTTCGGGTCATAGACGAGAATTGAATCTGGGTCTTTCCAGTTGAAGGGCTTGTTCGTACTGAGCTACGGATTCTCTTGACAAAATGCTACTTATTTGTAAAAGCTAATAAAGTGCTAGTTATTTGTAAATACCATCGCAAACTCTTTTCAAAACTCGGTGAATAAGGCTTTGGTCAATGAAATATTTTATAATAGCTTAAAATTAACTACTGTTGCACCAATCTTTAAAATAGGAGTTGAAAACCTGCTTGCTAACGCTAGTCAGTAAGCAGGTTTTAATCTTCTGAACCTAGGATTATAGTTAGTCAATTGGCGAATAGTCAGTCTTAATTTACCAAACAAAAATAGAAAATTGAACAATAGCTATAAGCTCTTTTATCAGTTTCTAATTTTTACAAAGGTAGTTGAAGGAAAAAAACGTGAAATAAGACAAACATTTCGGAAATATTTTTTTCCGAGCAGGAAAAATAGTAATGCTGAAAGCAAATCGGAACATAAGAGATAAAATCTTTAGTCATCAAGCAAAATATAAGCCGTTAGTGTATTTATAACTAGCATGAAGGAATTTGACTCAGTAAACCACTCGAAAATACCTATTCCATTACTTTCATCTTAGTGCCAAGGTTGCATACACATACCCACACACAACCAGTGCCTGCTGTGCGGACATGAGCTAATTCACTCCAACATTCAGATTTCTCGAGACCACCTAGACACTGTGTGTTAAAATGCAGCATTAATTGGGTTAGACGTAAAAAACAATAACGCTAGTCTTTAAAAATACAAGGGACGTCCAGAAAGTAAGTCCCGTTTTTAAATATTTTCACTGCAGCGCTGCGATCGCAATGGTGCGCATGCGTGCTGAGTTTGTTGATTCGTTAGCATTTTCAGACATTCTCGCAATGCGTACGCTTCTTGGTGTGTGTTTATAATGTCTAAGAAAATCGAATCACCAGCCACATGTGAAATTAGGTCAGTTATTCGTTTCTTCAATGCGAGGAACGTTAAAGCAGCTGAAATTCATCGGCAAATTATTGAGGTTTATGAGAACACACAATGAGGCCTGCGTAACACAACAACTTCTCGCCGCCTTCGGCTGGGAACAATTCCATCATCCCCCATATAGTTCTGAACCGCGTCAAGCAACTTTCACCTGTTCAAACATCTGAAATCTTTCCTTGGTGGCCGGCAGTTTCAAGACGACGACGAGTCAAAGCTACGTGGTTTGCGTCACAGGCGGCAACCTTCTACGACGAAGGTATACAACTCTTGGTGCCCCGTTATGATAAGTGCCTGAACAATGGAGGAAATTATGCAGAAAAGTAGCGAAAGATGTCTACTTTAATTTCCAATAAAGTTTTTTTTTTGTAAGTATATTTTTGTTTCTCTGACAGCCCATCGGAACTTACTTTCTGGACGCCCACGTAAAATAGAAGGAAACATTAAGCTGAAAGAACACATTCTTTAAAAAGTAGACTTTCAGCCCTTTGGATCCATTAGGACCGTTTCAGTTATAACTGATACAGTGAAAATTCTATTTCATGAAAACCAGATTAACATCTGGAAATCCAAACTCATCGCACAAAGGCCAAAATTTGGCTGTACAAACCCACAGCAAAGCTATTTACATATGGGTCCAGACACAGAGCATCACTACTCAACGAGCAGTCATATCATCAATGACTTTGGGATAAGATTGCCTGCGATTAGTATTAAGATATACATGGCCAAACCAATCTACGATACTGTCATTCGTGAAGAAAGCAAGAAAAGAACTTGAAATTTAGAAGAAAAAAAAATCCAGTAAGGTCAACTGAGGTAGTTGGGACATCAACTTAGACAACCACCTTCACCTACGTTTTGTGTTCATGCTCTTGACAGACCAACTAAAGCCGGGGTGATTGACCAAGTGGTTAGCATGCCCACTCTCCAACCAACAGGTCGCGGATTCGTATCATACCATAAGCATAGATGTTTGTGGTTGTCTTTAGGTAAAAGATGAATTTCATCGCCCGGTGTGAAACCACCGGCCCGATTATTGGAGGCCTGAAAATAAATTTTAAAAATTACAAAAAAAAAATCAAATAAAAAAATCCTTAGCCCATCCGCGATACGAAATGTACTATACTACCCACGAAAGATTTATAACAACTTTTCGTGGGTGATACCCGCGCATTTAGGAAAAAAAAAAAAAAAAAAAGGAAGGCCAAGAAAACAGTTTGATAATACATAAACAATTTATATATACATATAAGTATGCATAAAACAACAGGAACAACATTTTCATGGCTCGTTGTTATTATATTCATATTTCACTTTATATTTCTCCATTCGTACCTAAACAAACTTGGACTTCTTTCCAAGCAGTCAACAGACACTCCCATGGCCAAGGCGCATCGTATCATGAAACGAGTCACGTTTTTGTAGCCGGTATAAATTGGAAGAATATGATGCTCCCAAGTCAATACAACACTGTCCGGGTGAAATGGCTGCAAGAATGAAACTGGTGGAGTTTGAAAGAGGCGTTGTGATAGAATGCCATGTTGCAAGCCTATCTGTTCGGCAAATTGTTGACAGATTGGGCCATTCAAGGTCAACAATCACTGTTACCATACTGAAATTGAAACTCAGGGAGTCAGCTGAGTTTCAATTTCAGTATGAGTTTCAACTGCAAGTTCTACCCCAGTGGACGACCCACCGTACTCACCGAACGTGACGGTAGGGTATTACGAATAATATGAAAACTACCATTCGCTGGCCAACACGTCGAATGGGGAGTTCCGAACATCGACTGGAACATGGATCTACACAAAAGCATTCAGAACCGACGCTCATAAGATGGGTTTCCATGGTAGGACCTCAATGTGCAAGCCCCACATTACCCGAACTAACATGCAACGTTGTCTTTAGTGGTTTAAAAATCGTCTACAGTTGAACGTCGAAGCTTGAAAGCTGTGTTATGGAACGACGAATCACGCTTCACCCTTTACCAAGCAGATGGAACAGTGTGCGTATGGAGAATGCCCGGTAAACGACTCTTATCAGCGGTCATAACCACAACTATGAAATTAGGCGGTGACGGTGTGACGTATGTCTGTACTGCCACAAACATTGAACTCCGATACGTATCTGAACATACTGGAGAATGCAATGCTTTCTACTTTGTGATGTTTCTAGAGAACCGACCATTGTCTTTTTCAGCAGGACAACGCACCGGTCATAAGGTTGCTGATGTAACTGCACCGTTTATGGAACATGAATGTCACCACAGAGCCCTAATCTCAACCTTACTGAACATCTGTGGGATAGATTGGAGCGTGGTGAGGTCAAGGGACCTCCGCCCCACAACAGTCCAGGACCTCATTACATACCTAAGGAAAGAATGGTCCAAAATTCTCATTGATCGCTATCGTACGCTTGTGGAAGCTATGCCCCATAGGTTTGCGGCAGTCATCTCAGCGAAAGAAGGTTCTACTTCTTAAGGTGGGCGCCATGGCTGTTTGTTCCTCACACTATAGTGTCCGTAAACTTCATTAGGCACCAAACAGCACCGTTTTTACGGATGACAACTAAGTACTTATTGGTTTAGCTACAATTTGCCTTTTCTGGAGGATATCTGGAGATCGTAAGAATGCGGTAGGGAAGCAAATGATTCGAAAAACTGTGTTACGTAATTTATGGTCTGCCTCTTGTTGCATCTGTTAGAAACCATCTCATAAAAACGAGCTGGGAAATTTGATTTTATGAAAACTAGATAAATATTTTAGTTCGTGTCTGAAGACTAAGTTTTTTAAACGCTTAATCCTGGTAATCAGAAGTAGAATTTAAAATGAAAGCACTTCTTTTAAATATCTAAAATTTTATACATCCTTTTTGCATCTCATACTTGTATTGCAAAGTATTTATTTCCATTCTAGGTGACAGCTGAAGATGACCTCGGCCGGTGTGACTTGGTCGATGCTCTTGTGTTATTTTTTAAATGTTTTCGCGGTCACTCTTCAAAGCTACAGTGACGGTAAGTAGAAAAACCGAATTTCCTCTTTTCAAAATGTATATCGTAAACATTTGACTCACATGACACACCCGAGTTTGTCACTTGACTGGCATAAGTTTAAATCTAATGCTTTAGAAGTAGTAACAAATCAAACATCACACGGTAGAGGAATGTATCAAGTTTTCTCGCTAAAAGCAGCAGCTTTCCTTGCACGGAAACTTAAGCCATTTTGTCAGCTTAAACCAACTTAAGCCACACGGCAACATAAGCCATTTTGTTTAAGTTATTACATGGTCATTACGCTTATTACATAGTCATCATAATTCATGACGCACTGTTCATGTAAACGGCCCAGATGTAATAAAGCTCGTCAAATTTCAGTAGACCAGACAGGTTGTTTGATGGTGAATAAATTTTGGTGGCTGCTTTAAGTTCCCTTCAGCTCAAAGGAGGGTGAGTGCAGAGAATTATGGCAGAAGGGCGAAATTCTCTGCACTCACCTATCTTCGCACACGTAATTTTTCCCCTTAGCCTGTAACTTCATTGTCTGATTTGTTTTCTTTGCTTCCTTAACTGATATTTGTCAATTTCTTGTTAGTTTAGTTTTCTCCGCTAATCTACAATGCAATTCGCTACACTAACGATGATCACTTTAAAATCTGCTGTTCTAGAAAGTTATTCTCCCAACAGCAGGAAGCCTGATTTCACTACTATTGAAATGAGTTTAATATTTCGTTATCATATGTGAACTTCGTTTTCAGCCAATATCGACATCCTACAAAGCATTTAAGAGTGCTGCATGTATCGGTGTTGTGTATCAGTCCTGTCAGTATCTTCTCAAACCCCCCCCCCCCTACTAAGATAAAGCGACCGAATTCCATTTATGTTCCCATAATGAAGTGCAGAATTCAGTAAGAGTAAAAGTTTTAGTATTTCAATGCGCATTGTCACGATCGTGGCCCTCCATATAAAGTGTGTATCATTTTTATTTTGCTTTAACAAATGTCAAAACTTTTCTCTTTTTAAATCCTTTTTACAGCCCCATTCGTCGATCTTGCGCAGTGCGTGATGTGCAGTTCGTGCTTGTATGCAGCCTGCATGTTGCAAAGACAGAACAGACATGCGGTAGAAATGAAAGGCACCTCATCTTTTAAACATAAATGAGGCAGAGAAAGAAGTTTCTCTTTTTTCTTTCTTTTTTTTTTTCCAGGAAAATTAAGCACTTGCCTGCGTGATCTCTGGCATCCTCTTTAGCTGGAATATTTTCCTTTCCAAATGAGCATTTAAGAATCCTCTCATAAAAAACTGCCGAGGAACTAACCAATCATTCTTAAATTGTTACTTAGAACACACAATGACCATTTCGCATATACGCTGCGTAAATGACGTTTACGCCAATCTGCATAAAGATTTCTAATCCAGTGGCCGATATGTGTAGAAAGAAGATTAACTCCCTATTTTAAAAGATATGAGTTGTTTTGAAAGTTAGCACTTTTTGCTCAGAAAATAGGTAGACTGCTTCAGAATAAGCACTTCCTAATCAAACTGCGAGGACAATTACCTTCTTGTTCATGTCCTTTCTAGAAAGAAACCTTTATAAAGGATTTATCAACTAAGTTAATCGCCAGTCAAGGAGGTTTTTTTTTTTTTTTTTTTTTTTTGTCTGCGAAAATCGGATCTTTAACTCAGCAAAACAGTCGATATCAAGTAGAAGAACACAGGCGTAATAATACACTAGAATGATATCCAACAGTGGATTCGACCATAAATCCAACCAGTCCAGTACGACCTGGTGACGGTATTCAGATGCCATAAGCACTGAGCCGAAACTCTTCCAGTAAAGAGCTGAACGAAACCATTTGTTATTTATCAGAGTTAAGGTGAACAGAAGTTTACAATACACAAACGTGTCATATCTCAGATCGGATAATGAAAACATGTTTTCAGTCCTGCTAGTGCTTCGTCTTACATAATGCAATGGAGATTTTAACTGAGCTAAGCCAAAATTCTTTCAAGTATTTAAGGTTTTCAAAGTTTTTTGAACCTTCAAAGTTTTCATAAATTCGAACTTTTCCTTCGGTGCACTAATTCTGGCCCGGCTGGTGGCGTGTGCGAAGTGTGCAATATACACAGGCCCCGCAGAAGAAAAGGCGCCTAAAAGATGTCAAAAAATATGAGATAAGAGTTTAAACGAACAACGAATGGTACATATACTTATGAATGTACGTCGTCTTCCGTTCGGGCCCCTTCAGATCTTCCCGGAAACGAACAAATAAATTCTGAAATTATATCCTGGACCTGATTATATCACTGTAATTTTTGATTAAAATTTACGAAAATATACCTAAAATAGTTCTTTATTTTTTGACGTATCATAAATCAACTTATGATTAAGTTAAAGGGAGATGGTAAATCCCGTTTTATTTTATAGCCGGGTACGAAACTCGGATCGAAATCCATCGAATCCATTGAGTTTCATGCCGAAAAAACTATCGGAAAGCCCAAGTGTAAGTAATCACTTGGGTAGTACAACACCAGGGCAACTCCAAGCAAAGGTGGAGCAAGCTCCGTCACTAACCTTAATATTCTCTCATAATGTAAAACCCAGCTCCTAAGAGATGTATATATACTTTTTACATTATGAGAAGAGGTCACTACCCAAACGGGTTTCAACCTTTTTTGAGGTCTCATCAGTGAGTAGGTTGTGATGGAGCTTGCTCCACCTTTGCTTGGAGTTGCCCTGGTGTTGTACTACCCAAGTGATTACTTACACTTGGGCCTGCCGATAGTTTTTTCGGCATGAAACTCTATGGATTCGATGGATTTCGATCCGAGTTTCGTACCCAGCTATAAAATAAAACGGGATTTACCATCTCCCCTTAACTTAACTTATGTCGCCGGTAAAATAGCCTTTTGACTTATTATCAACTTATGATTAATTGTTGAGTTCCGTGTAAGGGCCGTATCCTAATTTTAATCGGATCGGATGCTTGTGGTCCGGCCCTAAAAGTCGGCTTACTACTGATAACTCATTCTTCTCGACATTCGAGCCTGTTATATTAGCGGGCTGTTAGGGCGGCGTCAGCGACACAAAATAATCGGCGAACTCTCGAGTCCAATGCGAAACATTCTTGTAAAATTCTCTTATCTATTTTCGTTGAATCTTCAAAATTAATTTATTTATTAATGCAAAATGAATGTAAAGAATATTTGAATAAATCTCTTAACTTTATATTACTGTTTTATAATATTTTGAAAATTTATATAACTTGAAAAAATTTGTATAAGCAGGACTAATCCGTAGGTAACATTATACTGTAAAGCGGTTTTCATTGGTTTTTCATTTCCTGTTCGTTTTATTCACACCAATATTTAACCAATAAAACTTTTTTGGAAAGGCGCCGATCATTAATCGCACACACAAGAAAAATACTAGGCGCCGGTCCTGCACTAATTAATTCCAAAACTTGTATTGCAGATCGAAATTAGCACGTGATTCAGTTAGCTGTTCGATTCGGCACTGTTTTGATAGCAAACTTTAAGGGGGGAATAGAACGATATTATTTTATATTTGAATTATCCATTCACAAGGACATCAAAATCTCTCCTGGTAAATTCTTAATAGCACCGGGCTAAATAACGAACAACAAATCAGTAAATATTTACTTACTTAACCCACTATAATAATATGATGATCCCACTATGTGAAATTTGTCTTTAGTTATATAATGACATGATAATCTTGAATCTACTCTTGTGTATTTATGGAATCTCCATCTGTCTTTTCTTTCTCTTTTTTGTAGGTGCACATAAAAGAGCTGCAGTTCCAGAAGTCACCGCAGATCAAACTTTCGTAAAGGAAAGATCTCGTCGTTGGGATCTCCCCGAGTTTCTGGATGACGATCCATGGAAACGAGGACACAGAATGATGCACTTTGGCAAAAGAGCCAATCTGAGGCGGACTTTCACTTACGAAAATAGGAGGCTTTTGTCACCAGATGGCAGTCTTTTCTATAGATTATTACGGAACGTGTATACAAATGCTCTCAAAAATAATCGGGAAAAAATTAACACCAGAAGGGAGTTTAAGGAACAGAATGATCTTCATACGTTTGGAAGAAGAAACGATCATCAAATGTGGACCGATCACTCACTTATGCATTTTGGAAAGCGAATATCAAACGTGAAGCCTGAAATTGAGCACAACTTGCCATCTTTTAATGAAAGAAATGATGGAAATGAATACAGCTCGCAGCTTCTTAAGGATTTTAAAAATCAGCGATTATTTGATGACCTAACAAAACACAAATTAATCCCAAGAGCTCTTCACAAAAGGAACGATCAAGAACGATGGTCAGACCATTCATTAATGCACTTTGGGAAAAGGATTCCATTGAACACAGAAATGCAAGAAATATCTAGCAAAGTATTCGTCGATAAAAGAGATGATGACGATAGAAGATGGGTTGATCACTCCCTACTGCACTTTGGAAAGCGACAATTAACTGGTTCCGAAATCGCAGATGACCAGGTTATTAGCAGAAAAAGAGATAATGAAAGGTGGGATCAGCATTCATTACTACACTTTGGGAAGAGAAAACAGATTTTCTCCATGCAAGGAAATCCAACTTTTCCATTTAAGAAGAGTGAGAGACGGTTGCCCTTTCATTACTTTCTCATGCACTTCGGAAAACGAATGGGAATTGATTGCCAAAAGCGAATCATTCCTGATGTGTTGTTACCTTTTAGCAGAAGAGACTATGGAGAAATGAAGAATATGGATCACTCATTGATGCATTTTGGAAAACGCAAACCGCTTCAAATCCAAACAAAGGACGAAGACAATGGGAATTCTTTGAAAAAAAGAAAGGAAGAGGCATGGACTGATCATTCGCTTATGCACTTTGGAAAGCGAATTTTCCAAAATCAAAATGAACTCCGTTTTAATCACGACGAATTAAATATGTTGCACATGAAAGACAACAAAAATATCTATGTGACAGACACTGACAAAAACTTACCAATAGAAATGGTGTTATGTCTAGAAGATAAAAGTGGTAAAAGTGCTTTCATGGAATCACTTCTAAAGTCTTCATTCCAAGATACAAACAAAGAGAGAGCAAGTTCTTTAGTTATACAAAATATTCCATACACTGTCATCGTACCTCAGCGTTGTAATCTATTAGGTGTTCCAAATGGGAAAGTTCTCAAAAATACCAATGATGAAAATAGTCAATATAATCTTCATAGAACACTTGGTGATTATCTTTACGTCGTCAATCGAAAAGGTAAATATATCATACCTGCATTTCATTCCAATAAACAAGACGATACCGAACTTAATCATTCAATGATTGACTTCAAGAAGCATCCTATGCAGCTGGAAAAACTCGCAGATGATATAATGCTAATTCCATTGCTTCCAGGAGCGCTCGATGGTAAAATGCAAAACGTCAATAAAAGACTGAATAACGATAGAATTTTTCCACCACTGGAAAAAGATGAAAATCATTCAATCATGCATTTTGGTAGACGAAAGCGACTGGCGCACACTACCTCCAGATCTCCCCAAGATCATCTGATGAGAGATTATCCAATCACTGACGATAGTCGCTTCTCAAAATCAGAAGCGAACTTTGAGAAAACGAAAAATCTTAGGAACGACCAACATCCTGGTAATTCCGAAAACCAGCATTCAGTCCCACACTTTCAGGATCAACACAAGATTGTGCTTTCTTTGCCATTATTTAAAGCTCACGTTTTCCCGTCTGACTCCAGAAGTGCGGATGCAATTCGCAGCAAAAAAGGTGAAAAGTAACAAGTTTTCAGTTCGTTGCAAGGTGATGAAGACGCAAAAAAGTATTTTAATTTTCCATTTTGTTTTTGGCTACTTGCCAAAAACAAATACAGGACAAAATGCTGTTTACATATCAAGCTGATTGCTTTACTTCACTCCTCGCCTCCTCCTACTGATCAATAAAATATTTTGAAAATAGACCTATGGAAATGTTGACATGAAATAAAACGATTATTTCAACAGACCGATGTCCTTTTTAACAAACACCATTATCACCATGACAAGCTGTGATTCAATAATAGGAACAAATTCTGTTTATACATTATAACTATATATATATATATATATATTGGGAAATAAATAACTAGGGGATTTTCTGAAGAATAAAATCAATTTTTTTAACAGCGCAACTCAGAAAAATTGTCAGCAGAAATAGCAAGAGCATAATACATATGCTCTTGTGATGCAAATAATGAGGAATGAGAAAGCTTTATGATTTATTTACATATTTCAACTTCTTTTTGAATCCCGCTCACGAGAGGTTGTCAGTATCGTACAATAATGATAAAATATTCAGCATTATTAATTTTTATGCACATTACTCATTTTAACAATATTTAGCTTTCCTTTGTTAAGCTGTATTTTGTAGAAAAAAGACTGTCTGTAGTCGTGGTAAGTGACATGACGCTAGTTCTGCAGATGAAAGTTAATAGTAGATGTGATTCTAAACGAGCCTACCCGAGAGATTTCTTTCCTCCCTTTTTCCATCCGATTCCAGAGTTAAGCAATCTTTGACACAGGCAAGGATTTTTTTTCTCCAGGAAGATTTTCCGGTTTTAAATTGGGCATCTGAACAAAAGCGACCGTACAACACAGACAAGTACACACAGATAAATCGCAGTCCTGGATTAGGAATATTGTCAGAATAGAACCGCGGGAATGCACTTATGCTCGATGGAAGAGAATTAAATCCTGCACAACCTACCGATTTCCAAGGAATATTAGGATCAAAATTGTATCTATATGGTTTTAAGAATATTAGGATACAAACAGTAAATTCGACTCCTTGGAAAGTAGCATAATAATACAGCATAAAAAATAAACACACATTTCAAACTTAAATATTTCCTCAATAAATGAAATGTATTGCAAGACTACAATCAGTTTTGTGAATACTGATGTCGATATTTTTTTTTTTACAAAATCGCTGCCTTAAAACGGGTTGTATTCAAACCAATTGCGTGTAAAACTTGAAACTTCAAAAGCAAATACTGTATATTGAGACTTTAATTTATTTCCAGCCACCAGAGGCCAGGTAATGATGAGTAAAATATTATATCCAATTTATTACTTAAATTAAGGGGATATTAAATCCCACATAGTTTTAAAACCGAATAAGAAACTCAAAGATTGGAATCAGAGAGTTTCTTGCCGAATATAGTAAACTATAAAGTATCGGCGACACTAGCGTTAGCAAATGCAAGTGATCCTAGTACGTAGTACAATACCGGACGACTCGTTGCAAAGGTGGGGGAAGTTCAGATCGCTATTCTTAGGTATTTTCCATAATGTAAAACCACTTTTCCTAGGAAATGTGTTTTTACATTATGGAAAATACCTATATTTTCCATATTTCCATAATGTAAAACCACTTTTCCTAGGAAATGTGTTTTTACATTATGGAAAATACCTTGAACTTCCCCCACCTTTGCAACGAGTCGTCCGGTATTGTACTACGTACTAGGATCACTTGCATTTGCTAACGCTAGTGTCGCCGATACTTTATAGTTTACTATATTCGGCAAGAAACTCTGATTCCAATCTTTGAGTTTCTTATTTGGTTTTAAAACTATGTGGGATTTAATATCCCCTTAATTTAAGTAATGTTTTCATTGCCGAAATGAAGCTTATTAGCTCTTTATATTTAAATATTCTATTTATATTATTGGATATAATATAACCAAATACAATATAAAATGATATCCAAATACAGTCAAGTTATTTTTTTTTTTAATATTATGAGGAGGCAACTATTGCAATGGGAGATGTGTGTTTTACGACAGTGGAATGTTGGACAGTTTTCTGTTTTGTTTGGCGCAGGGGGGGATAGAGAAAGCTGAGTTTTTGGAAACAAAGTTAACAAACAATAGCAGTAATTTTAAGATGTCCGGTGAAAGATCTGAAATCGAATAATCTTTTCTGCCACCGATCAAGATGTTTTCCACTGGCGAGAGAAATCTCACGTCAATCGGTTAAATATTCTTCTTCTTGGTCCTGGCGAATTTTTTTTTTTTTTATATTTCCGCACTAGTTTTGGCAACCAACTCAACCATTGCGCTGTCATGTTATTATACGCCGTCAAATATACACACAAAAAATCGAGTTGTTAACAGAGTAAGAAAATGCGCCAACGCCTTAAAAAACGCAGATTTGGCCATTTCAAAGTGCGAAGCATCAAAGATAAGATCTGCTGCAGAGAAAACTCAATTCGGGAAGTGTAATTTAAATGCACCCTTTGTCTCTTATGGGTAAATGTGGAATGCGAAGTTGTAGTAGTAGCAGCACATCTATCAAATTTAAAATAATCATAAAATGCTTTTGAATGTTTATTTTCTATAATATTTTCTATAATAGAAAATAAACATTGAACGTTCTTTTAAGCCAAACAAACAAACAAAAAAGTATACGATAGCCAAATCGTATACTATTGATAAGAAAGGTGC
This sequence comes from Typopeltis vanoorti, assembly GCF_054136105.1. Lineage (NCBI taxonomy): Eukaryota > Metazoa > Arthropoda > Arachnida > Uropygi > Thelyphonidae > Typopeltis > Typopeltis vanoorti. The sequence continues at coordinate 10,739,901 of NC_143566.1, forward strand.
CATGCGTTGGCTGAAAACGGCAGGAGAAAAAAAAAAAAAAAAAAAAAAAAAATCAGCCTGGGATGCTAGACACGTGATTCTGAGTCAAGACAATACATATGACTTGCAGAGTACGTACATACTGTAAAGAAAAACCAGTGGCAGATGGAAGGAATGAAGAAAAATTCACTTCGTCTTTTAAATTCTGAAAGAAACCGTAGTTAATAGAGGTACGATTTAATTAGGATTTAATTTAACCCTTTAATTATATTACTAAATAATTACATTACAGCATTATTTCTTGGTCTTTAGTAGACAGAGCAAGAAATTTTTCTTAATTGACAAATCTGCATGTTTGTTGTCTACAAAGGGTACATCGATAATCGTTAACGGATCTTTTAATAGAGATCCACGATCCAACACTCTGGATTAAATTTGCCGTAGGATTGGGGGGTCCACTAACTGCTAAAACTGCTGCAGGCTGGGAATGAAAATATTTAGCCTGGATCTCTCAGATTTCTTACTATAGCATTAGTCTTCATCCAAAAAGATAACAGTTGCATGATGGCTTTTATCTGCTTCAATTCCAAAGGAATAAACACTCTTCCAACAGACAGGGATGTCAGACAAGAGAGGATCAAGAAAAGAAACTAAGAGGAATTAGTGAGCATCGATACTCTCTAGAATTACACAATCCTAGACTTCAAAACGTGACACACGTGGTGTTGTAAGCTATCAAATGGTTTGTTCTAGTTAACTGTTCTTCTTACCCCGTAAATTCGTGAACTCTCAACCAGATATTAACTGCTATTATGATTGATCCTATAAAAATCTACGTTCGTTAACATAATGCACCAACAGATAGAAGTTTCTCATTGCTGGGAACGAAAAGTGTGTATACTACAACAAAGTGAACATCATTAACAAACAAATTTGGTTAAAAAAAAAAACTGTAAAATATGGCAGAAAAATCCTTCAAATAATCTTCGAGGATTAGCACATGTTCTACAAGAATAGTAGCTGATCGATCAGTGAAATCATTAAGTTGAGATGGTTCTGAAGATTTCGTTTTGATACTTGAAGTAAACTTTTCGCGATATGCCTGATGTACTCACAAAGACTTAGCTGACTGCTTAGTTTACATAGGTTTGTCTTCCCTGAATTTTGTTAACATTGCAGATCAGCGTCTACTAATCTTAGATTCAGTCATACTTCGAAATGATATTCTGCCAATTCGTATCAATTATCATAGCTTTCTCTCTGATAATTTCCTTACAGTTCATTCTATTTCATTGAGTTTTTACAAACCAGAGTAATTCTTTTAAAGTTTTGAGTTTTGTTAGTATGATCGACATTTTACCCACTGGATAAAGTGCTCCTTTATTTTGCCATTGAATTCATTTAGACCAATCCAATGAGGCGATCAGAAAAGTTGTATAGCATTTAGCACCGTTTTCGATGTATGCTGAAAAGGAGTATTTTAATTAAAGTAATCTATGATCAGTAATGAAAAATTATTCTGCGCAGTTGAGCGACAGGAGAACAATATTGGGTTCAATGAGATCAGATGACGCTGCAGAATCGTGATCTAGATGTATGAGCAAGGGGAAATCCAAGTAAAACGAAAGTTACCTGGGTTGGTCAAGGAATAAGAACACAGCTGGATGGATTTTTATATTTATAAGACTGCTAGCATTGGTCACAATATATTTTATTAAAAACTCTAAATTAGTAGTAGTGTAAAATATAACGAACTCTTTCATCAACCAGCATTTGATTCCTTCTTGTCCATACACCATGTTTCTGCATCATCCTTATGAGCTCACTTAAATTAATAACTGTCCCCAACTTTGATCTGGCAATGCAGTTGTCTTTAAGCAGAAAGACCTTACTCTGTGTGCAGGTAAGTTTCACAAGGCACATTGGGAGCAAAAATACACGAGTCGATTGCTTTCTCCTGTCATCCTTTTCCCATCCGTTGCGAAAAGCACAGCCACCAGCATCCTGTGTGCGCTTAGTCCAAAAAAAAAAAAAAAAAAGTACGAAGAGTCGGAAGGACATAAGAACACTGGTGTCCGTAGCGCTTATTTCCCCAAATGATCAGAAGAAAAAAATAAATAAATAAATAAAAACGTCGAGAAAACTTTCAACATCCAAATGACGATAGAATTTAAAAAAAAAAACAGAATATTGAGGTTGAAAAATTATTAGCCTCAATACAAAACTGCACAGTAACGGAATGAATATCATGAATATTTCATTTCGTAGTATTCACTGCAGCTATTCTTTAAGTAAATTCCATCACGGATGGGGTTTGTCAGGTGATCCCGAAACCGTGTTCTATAAAACAAATATTTTTTTTTTTTTTTGACCCTCCAATACGCAAAGCACTTGTGTTACACCCGTGGATGAAATTTTTCCAGCACCTAAGACATTCACAAACATCCATGTCTACAGTGGAATTGAATGCATGACATATTGACATTAGATTGCAAATGCGCATCTATTTGGCGAAAAGTTAGTACAACCATTAGAACAGATTCTCTTCCTGAGAAAAAATTGCATCAAATAATATTTCCATTTGTCATCAGGACACGTCTCAATTCTTTCACAATCTCTAAACTCTTCACCCATGCCGATTATCAAGGTTATGGCAGAATACCACCACTCCGCCCACATTCTAGCTCCGATGCATTTCGTATTTAAGGAATGGCGGTCATATTTTCTGTTGACGTTTCTTCAAAAAGGGTTGAAAGAATATTTAAACCTTTTTCTGAACCTTGAAATTGCTTCGTGGTGATTCCGACTCTGGCGTTAGCAAAAAATTAAATTATCAGCTATTGACAGATTAATCGCTGTAAAATTTTGCATCTTCTGTTTTAAACAGGTGATAAAAAATGAGTATTACATAGAAAATACTATCAAAAAAATAAATAAAAAAAAGTTCTAAAAAGAACCGAAGTCAAACAGGTTTTCAGAGATGAACCAAAAAGGGTGGTCAGTTTCGTTGAGGCGATGGATACCTGGGAGAGGAGAAAGTTAACCCAAAGCTCTTGCTAGATGCCTTTCACTACACCTTCCACGCTCTCTTTCAGGTTGTTGTCATTTATCAGAGCAACTATCAAAACGATTTTTTCTGTTCTTTCACCAGCCGTAACTGTTTCCGAAGATTATATATTATTTTTCGTAAATGTCTTAATGTGAACTTTGTTCAGCTGGAATTGTTAAGTGTTATACTAACCGATTTTCTACATGGTTTGTGATAGTACGCAAACAGATTCGAGACCCTTCAACACTTGTGCGTATATCAACAGGAGAATCCATTCCAATAATAGGGTAATCAGTGCGTATTGTGGGATGAGTTGTTTATTATAACACGTCGGAAAATTAACTTATCTTTTATGATCATTGTAGTTAACTATGTTGCTTGTATAACAGTTGGAAAATTTTACCTATAAAGCACGTGATTTCGCGTGTGGGCGACCAATTCGTACGTCTTTTCTTTCTCCCCTTCAACGTGAATCGACTATTCTTGGCACAAAGCCAAGCAGAGATCTACAAACAGTGGGCGAACTATATTAAGTGATGCTCATTTTCTAAGCAGCTGAAACGTTTGTCTTAAGAGTGAACTCAGGTCTGGGACATTGTGAGCGCATTTTACAGATAGTTCTATTCATATAGAGATGATTTCTTTAGTATTCCACTCGGGATTATCTGAAGTTCAGCTTTTTTTTTTTTTTAATAGTAGCGCCTTTATCCCATTTAACTAGTATTCGAGTAAGTCGGAATATCCAACTTAATCTACTTACTTGACTGTATACTCTGTTCTGTTCTATTTTACACTTCGAGTGACCTTTCCTTAATAGAATAATCGCTGTAAAATTTTGCATCTTCAGTTTTAAACAGGTGATAAAAATGAGTATTACATATAGAAAAGTTTTTTTTTTTTAAATAATAAAAGTTCTAAAAAGAACCGAAGTCAAGCAGGCTTTCAGAGGTGAACCAAATTGAAAACAAAGTGAAAAAAAAAAAAATCAGGAGAAAGCATTGAATGATTCGGCCAGGGAGAAAAGTTTTCATGAATCGAAAAATTAGAATGATAGAATAGAATGTAGTAAAGAGGTAGTCTCAGAAAATAAGATCATATCGAACGTTAGCTACAATTAAACAAGCAGCTGCTGATTGAATAATAAAAGTAACCGTCAGAAAGCTAAGTGGATAAAAGTAGGCAAACAAAAACCATTGAAAAACTTTCAAAAGAATCCAGAACACAAATATCAGGAAAGTGAGAAAACATTTAGGGCGCTATTAAAAACCTTAGAATTGTAAAATGAATCAGAGATGACAAAGGTGACACAGAAAGTGAATATAAAGATACTGTGTATGAAGCAATTATTTTGTAATTTTGCTAAATCTGACAGACAGCGATTGATAATATTAGGAAGAAAAAGTAATCAGGAGTACATATGAATACCCATCCCATCATATTAGGTGAAATGGTCTGTTAAAGGCATATCACTAAGTGAGGTAGAAAAAGCTGTCGAAAACCTGAAATTGGAAAATAGCTTGATTAGCTGGTATTCGACTAGAAATGCTCAAATAATGCCCTGCATATATTCCAAAAGGTGCCTTGCGAAGTGGTCGAATACTGAATGACTGGCGTATCGCTCACAGTGTCAGTCTACAAAAAATAAAATAAATCTGAATATGAGAATTACAGAGGATTCTTGCACTGTCTGGTAAGGTTTATGCAAACACACTCACGCTTGAGAAGAGATCAAGCAAAACTGTGTAAGTGAAATAAATACGTACTGGATTCAGGATCATATATTATCTTTAAGACAGACAGTTGAGAAATCGTAGGAATATAAGAGAGAGAGATCTGTGTTTTAAGTTTAAAAGGTGCGTGACACGGAATCAAGAGAAAAGCAGTTAAAATGCTACAATTATATGGTGGAAATGGAACATTATGTAGAGCAATACATAGTCTATATTTGAATTGCAAAGTATCAATCAGAACTAAAGAGGCACGGAAGATATTTTGATGTAAATAAAGTACAATACAAGTTTATACTTGTATTGTACTTGTACACTATCTCCTCTGTTATCACATTAGAAAGTGTATTACTTGATATCAAAACTGGAGATATTCAACAGAGCTCTTTACTATATATAGCAATTATGTTGTACTCAAAATTTAAGTATGATCCATCAGGTTTCTATTGTTAATTGCAACTGTTGTAACGATTTGGTATGAAATTTAGCAATAAAAAGGAAATTGAAAACATATCAAAACGGAATATATTAAGCACATTTAATCGAGAACCTGCAGAAAAAGGAAATTTAGTCTAATTTTTGAACATTTCGAACTATTTTCTCTTCAAAGACACGATACTGTTAATATGATTCCCACCCACGAAATGTTGTAAGCGTATAGTAGCATGTAGAGTCCTAAGAAAACAGTCGATGGATGAGGTTAACAGTACAACCATAAGAAAAATTAAGAATATAGAAAGGAACGCGACATTATTGAAGACCGTGTGGGCACAGGCTAATCTAATTTGAGGTGAAACAGTCACTTAAACAGATAAGAGAAGGTTAGTAAAATCGGTATTTGATCCCAAGATGACGAAAAAAAATCCACAAAAAGGTTAAGGTGAAGTGATGCAATTAGTACTGCGTTAGAAAAACGAAACAGCATACAGAAGCAAATCCCTGTAAACTCATCGAGGTCGATCGTTTCCACATCTGGTTATCGAGATTTCCGCCCAATTCTACTTCCAAGCAAGCACCTTTGCCCCCTTGGTATTAACTTTCTAGGTGTTCCTGTGTATTCCATGGTTCTGGTCACACCCTCGCATTTCATTGGCTGAAAAAGTTGCCTACAGTTAAGTTCGGATGACGCAGCACTGCAAATGTTACCAACAGACAGCCCATTGATGTGAAATCACGTGATGCCTCTTTCAATCAACTGTTCTCGACGCAGTCAGTTTGTTCAAAAATTCTAACGATTGGTGCTACAGGAATAGTACGAATATGAGATGTTAGTCGACCAGAACCTTGGTTTATAGTCAACGAGGCAAGCACATCTGCGTGGAAATGTCGTTTGCGTCTATATATCGATAGTCACCCAAAAGGGCATTTTAAGTTCCTGTCACAAACTAGCATAACTTTTTTCCAAGCCTTGCATCAAGAGGTTCCAGTTGGTCCATCTCCAGCTTGAATAAGGCTTTTCTCCCAGAAACTGATCTTTTATCCTATAATAAAAAAAATAATAAATAAAAAAAAAAAACCGATTCATAGAACTATTAAAGTGAAAATCTGATCCTGACAATTTGGCCTGAGCCCAGAACGTTCTCCGTTTTTCTCAAGTTGTTTGCATAGGGAAATTCATCTGTAATTTTCATTGTTTTATTTTCCTTTTTACAGATGGTACTATGATAGTGCTGGTCCACTCATGTGGAATCCAACCACATGAATTATGAAATGCAGTTAGCATAAAACTTTTATACCTCCATATTTGAGCATTTCTGGTTCATCCACTCTAGCTGGCTTTGCACCGTTCAGGTTTTTGATGACTTTTTCAAGCATGGATATTCTGACTGCATTCCTGTTGGGAGTTTTCTACCACTATGTTGACATTGTTTCATTTAGTAATCTTTGGAATCACTTCATACTTCAAGGATATATTTCTCTAGTTTCCATGTCACCTTTATCATCTGATTCTTTTACAGCACTCTTTTCACCATTCCTAAACTTTTTCGAAAGCCTTCAGAATATATATTTTCACCTTGATATTTTCTGTTCTTACCAGTCTTCCCATGCCTTGTACACAATGCTTCACTTTCTTACATTTTTCTGTGTATTCTCTAAAGGCACAAGCTGACTTACTTGCTGGGCCTTTTAACTTCCTGAGTCCACCATGGAGTTCTGATTTTTGTATCCTTTAGACAACCTTACCACATGCCTCTATGGCTGAATCCATCAAGGTTTGGTTCTTGTTTTCAAACTTTCATTTTTCCTTAAATATTTGCATATTTGACTCTACAGTTTAACTCTGAAAGCTGCTCAACTTTGTTTCATTGAAATATGAAATTCAAATTTATCCTGCTCAAAACTAAATAATCACTTCAAACATTGTTGTCACCTATAACATAGCGAAATTAGATATTTCAAGCATTTATCTCCATGTGAATGTGCACATTTTATGTTGGAACATGGTGTTAGTAATAATGAATCCATGTATACTGAACTGAAATCCAGGTGTTTATCATTATTAGCTTTGCTGTTTTCTCCAAATTTTTCCTACTCTGTGGTCTCCAACAAGAACCAACTTTTTTTTGTTGTTGTGTTAGTTGCTTTCTGTAATGCCTCAAAAACTTTCCCAATTCCTTCTGTGAGACTGAAAGCAGAAATAAGTCTCATTCTCCAGTCTGATATTTGTCCACATCACTACTTGATATTGACTGCCATTCAGATTCTCATATTTAGTGTTGAATGTTATAGTTACTCTTTTCTGTTTGTTATTGCCTGAAAACATTTTGTACTTACTGCTTAGAAAGATCACCTGTTTTTGTCTACTTTAAGTCACACTTATGTTGATCTGGTACTTATTCAATTTCTCTACTAGCATCATTCTTTCCCACTGATGATTCTCATGTTGATAAGTACCAATCTTGAATGCTGTTGATGTTCAGTTGGGATGTGTTGCAGTTTTAAGTAGCTGATTTTTCACCCTGATGAAAACAAGAGGGACCTTGAGTTGACAATCCAGCCAGCATGAAATTCTGTCATGTTGCACCATCATTTTACAGAGGTTTAAACCAATAACAGTACAATTTGTCCAGCTTAATCACAGCCCGCCCTCTTTCATTCAGCATCTGGGTGGGTACTTAATAGGGTGCACCACGAGAAGGAAGGCAAGGATTGGACATTAGATCAGAAACCCAGTTGGTTTTCACACATTCCTCAAAAGGCTACTTGGAGGTCTCCTCTCAGTTTCACAGCTTTGTCCCTAATTACTTAAATTTACATATGCAGTTCATGCAAAGATAGTAACTTATTCAGGTGAACAATTCTGTTTCATTCTCACACACACAAGCTTAAATGTACCACATTTTTATTATGGGAATTTCAGGGAAAAAATAGAAAAAGTTTTTTTAAAAAAAAATAGGAAATATTGAAAATGCAAACCACCCAGTAATATTTTATTGACAATCAATAACTATTACATCTCAATACAGTCGCTGAGGAGAGCCCATTGTACTCTTGATATGAAGTGATCTAATATTCTGCCAGTTCTTCTTCAGAAGAGAGACCAAGAAATTGATAGCCAAATTAATATTATGTGCCAACTCATCTGGAGACATTTTCACATGACCCACAGCTACAGCAAGGCAAAGAACCTAACCAAAATAGAAAACATCTTAAACAATTTTTTTTTTAATTTCAAACTATCATAAAATTAAGCTTTTATAAATCTATTAACTGATTTATTCTTAAATATTCTAATTTTTAGCATATTTTTAAGCTTTGTGAATGTGTTAAACAGTGTCAACTGATCTCGTATACATCTGAAAACTGATATTTTCTTCACATTCTATTACAAATTTTTAACTATTGAGATAACTATCAATATACTAATAAGTTGTTTCTAAATCAAAGAAGAAATTATGGGGTAGTGGTATTTATTGGTATGAGACATAGCAGCATGGAGCATAAGAGAAAGTAGACCATGAGTGAAATAATGGTGAGAATCTGCATATGAACAAGAAACTTATTCAACATAAGATGTATCAAAAATGATTTAGCAAGCTGAACAATGATCTTTGGATTCTACTGGAAATACAAAAAACTGTTCATTTTGATGAAATTTGAATGCATATTAAAATTTATCATTGAGAGCTTGTGGATGCTTAGGGTGATTAAAGATCAAAGCTGTATACCTGAGAGCAGACCTCCATATAGCATTTAAAGGAATGTGGAGAACCGACCAGGGCACCTGACCTAATGTCCAATCCTCACCTTCTTGTGGAGCATCCTGTTGGGTATCTACCTGGATACTGAACGAACGACGATGTGGGATTTAGCCAACCAAATTGTAGTCTTATTGGTTTAAACCAAATTGCAAAATGATCGTACAACATGACAAACTTTCATGCCAGCTGGGGCATGAAAAGGTTACACAGGGCAGCCTGGTTAAACAAGGCCGCCGTTGTTTTCACCAGGGAACCAGGTTGAACAGCGAAAAGTCGGCTACTGGAACAAATCTGAAAACACACCCCAACTCAACATCACCAGAGTAAAAGATCAGTACTATCAACGTAAGAAGCCTGAATGGCAAAGAAATGCAGCTAGCCGAGGAATTAGATAAGTACTAGATCGACATAATAGGGGTGACTGAAACAAAAAAGACAAACTAGTGAGATCTTTTTGAGGAATAAATACAAAACATTTTTTCAGGCAATGACAATCAAGGAAAAGAAGGAGTAGCCATAGTATTCAACATAAAATACCAGGCTAATCTTCTTGAATGGCAGGCAGTCTCAAGTAGAGTGATGTGGGCAAATATCAGAACTGGACAATGAGACTTATTTGTGCCTATGGTCCCACAGAAGGTTCTACTAAGATAGAAGTGGAGGAATTTTTTTGAGTCTTTAGAGAAAGCAACTGATACAATGAAAAAGGAAAAGTTGGTACTTGTTGGGGATCTAAATAGCAGAGTAGGAAATGACTGTCAGACATACAAAAATATTATGGGAAAATTTGGAGAAAACAGCAAAGCTAATAATAATGGCAAATGCCTGTTGGATTTCTGCTCAGAACATGGACTGGTGATTACTAACACCATGTTCCAACATAAAAATGTGCACAAATTCACATGGAGAGAAGAGGCAAGGAATAAGAAAAGTCTCATTGACTATGTTATTGTTGATAGTGATGTTTTCTCCTTAGTGCAGGACACCAGAGTATACAGACGATTTGAAATTGGAAGTGATCAATATTTAATCTTAAACAGGATAAAATTGAATTCCATATTGAAAAGAATAACATGTAAGAAAGTTTTAAAGCAAATAAAAGTTGAGAATCTCTCAGATGTGAACTGTAGACTAAAATACACAAAGATTATTGAAGAAAAAATGAAAGTTTGAGAACAGGAACCAAACCTTGGAAATTCAGTGGCAAGCCTTGCAGAAAACCCTGATTGATTCAGCTAGAGAGGCATGTGGTGAGGTTGTATGCAAGGATAGAAAAAAAACAGAACTCCATGGTGGACACAGGAAGTTAAAGAGGCGGTGAAGGAAAAGAAGAAAGCATATGAAAAGTTCCAGGCAAATAAGTCAGCTTGTGCTCTTAGAGAATACAGAGACAAATGTAAGAAAGCTAAACACTTTGTAAAACTAGCTAAACAAAAGTCATGGGAGGAATTTGGCAAGAACATAGAAAATAAATATCAAGAAGGTGGCAAAATATTCTGGAGGTTGTTGAAGAAGCTTAGAAATGGAGGAAAGAGTGCTGTAAAAGGAGTTAGAGATAATAAAGGTGACATGAAAATTAGAGAAAAAGATGTCCTTGAAGTATGACTTCGAAAAATTGCTAAATGAAGCAAGCAGTGATAGCACAGTGGTAAAAAAACACTCAACAAGCATAAAGTCAGGAATACATATCCATACTTGAAGTAGAAAAAGCCATCAAAGGCTTGAAATGTGGAAAGGCAGCAGGAGTAGATGATATTCGACCAGAAATGCTGAAGTATGGTGGTATAAAAGTCTTACAGTGGCTGCACTGCATAGTTCAGAATTCCTGGAGAGAGGGGCAAATTCCTAATGATTTGAGTAGAGCTCTCATAGTACCCATATATAAAAAGGGAAATAAAACGGAATGTGAGAATTACAGAGGTATTTCTCTACTGAGTGTTCCTGGTATGATTTATGCCAGTATACTTGAGAAACGGTTGAGAAGGATTGTGGAAAGAAAAGCTTGGTGAAGAACAAACTGGATTCCGGCCAAATAGAGACTGTTAGGATCAGATCTTCACTGTACGACAAATAGTTGAGAAATCATGGGAATATAACAAAGATCTGTATTTAAGTTTTGTCAATCTGGAAAAGGCATATGACAAGGGGCCAAGAGAGAAGCTATTCAATACGCCACAGTTATATGGTGTCTGGGGCATTATATCAAGAAAGAGTTGTAAGAGATTTTCCTGTACTTCAATTCAGAATTAAAGTACTGGAAGATGGTTTAATGTTAAATCTGGAGTGCGACAAGGATGTATTATCCCCTCTGTTATTCATTATTTATATGGTTCACATTATGAAGGAAAGTGGTATTAAACATGATATCAAAATTGGAGATGTTAATGTTGGCTCTTTGCTTTATGCGGATGATGTTATACTTCTAAATAAATCCGCTACAAGATTCCCTGAATAAATCGAATAACTGTTGTAATAGATATGGTATACAGGTCAGCAATAAAAAGACAAAGACAATGAAAATAGGCAGAATTGTTGAAAATGTCAGCTGTATTGTGAATGGAGAACCTGTGAACAAGTAAAACATTTCACCTACTTAGGCACAATTTTTAGTGAAGATGGTAAATTAAACATGGAAATAGACAACAAAATCAACAAAGCTGGTATGGTAGGAAGTCAATTGAATAAATTCATATGGAATAAGAGAGAAATTAGTTGGAACACTAAATTAGCTGTATATAAGACAGTATTCAAGCCAATTTTAATTTATGGATCTGAAAGCTTGGTCAGAAGTAAATCACTTGACCCAAGACTACAGACTGCAGATATGAGAGTCCTGAGAAAGATTAGAGGTGTGAACAGATGGCATCAATGGCAATATCATATTAAAAACGAAAATATTAGGAAGTAACTTGATATTGTCAGCATCCAGGAATGTATTAGCAGAGTTAATCTCAGGTGGTATGGTAACTTAAACAGAATAGGAGAGAAAGATTAGCAAAACAAGTGTTCTCTGCCAGGTTGGCAGGAAAACCCAGAGGAAGACCAAGATATAGGTGGATTGATACGGTACAATGTGCCTTAGATGATAGAAATATAAGATCTGATAATGATAATATTGGAGTCTTGACAAGTAACAGACTGATTTGGAGGAAAAATGTAGATAGGAAGTTAGTAATGATATAAATTTTTCATGTAGTACTATTATATCCCGTACACCCCTTGAGGGTACACGGCAGGAATTTGATGATGAGCTTGTGGATCAGGAAATTCAACATTACTATATAAGGAACTGGCAAATGAGAGAATGTTGTTTCTCAGGTAATTTATAATCATTAATGTGCAAAAAAAAGTTATGTAGTTAGTGCTCTAGAAGAGGTATTGACATATTGCAAAGAGAAAGGTGGCATGTCTGTATGAGCCAACAGATCATATGGAATGGCACAGTATGAGTATTTTTATATAAACAAAAACGAATTAAGGGTTACATTTTTCACACATTTTTTTATTAACTCTTGTAGTTAGTACATGTCACTTATTTCTTGATTATGCTAAATGTAGGGATATCTGATATTCCAAACTAGTGTGTTGTAAGATACTGAATAATGATATCCAAGTAAGTAAAGAAGAACATAACAAGGATGTTGATATGGTATGGTGATTCATTTACAAAATGCTAATAACGACCATGCTATTATTTTGAGTTTCCCAGGAGCAAAAATCAAAAATATAAAAAATGCAACTAAAAAACAAAAAAGATAGTAGTTTTTGTAGGTACAAGAAAGCACTATAAACATGATATGAAAGGAATCCTGAAAGTGAATCAGATATTAAAGGGAAAAAAGTGAATTATTGTTAGTCTGTTAAGATATAATACCGAATTAATCAGAGCTATGAATGCAAATGATTCAATGCAGAGGCTGTGTGAGTTTTTTTTTTTTTTTTTTTTTTTTTTTTTGAATGGAGTGACTTAGGGAAAAATGAATTTAAAGAGAAACAGCCTGCACTTGAATATCAGGAGTCTAGAGAAATTTATTAGTATAAGACAACATGGAGAGACAATGATGGAAATAATGATGAGAATCTATGCACATGAGCAACAAAGTTATGCAACTGTGTTATAATGATATGAATATCCATAATCATCAGTGATTATGATGAAAGAATAATTGTGTGCTTGCCTGGTTTGGATTTATGTACAAGGATGTCTTCATAAGAGAGGCATTATATAAGACTTCTGCAAAGCAAACTGAATACATAAAAAGCTTAGAGATAAACAACTTGTATCTGAAAAAAAAAAAAAAAATGTCAGAATCAGAAACAAATGGATACAGTTTGCTGCCATGATGAATAATATACTGTAACCTCAGATTATAGACATTACTTACTGAAATTGAATGTAAGGGGTACAGTATTTTTAGGAAAGACACAGCATAGGCATGTCTGCTAATGATAGATGATTTGAGTCCAGGTAGGACAGAAAACTGTCTGCAATAAGTAAAGTCTGACAAGATCAAATAGATGGTGGGTATTGTTGTAGGCCTAGTGGATCAGTCAGTAATGAAATAGTGAACTAAACTTGATAGGTGCTAAATAAGTATGTACATGTGTGACTAATTATCTGAACAACAACTGGATAGCAGTGAAATCTCATGAAAAGAAAGGAATGAATTTACTGGTGTGAGATAGCTTCTTCAAACAGGATGTGACAGAAGAACTTGGGATAAGAGTGTATCAAGACCTGATTAGTGTCAGAAGTCATTTTACAGGTAGAGGTGAAAAGTGAAAATTATAAGGCACAGGCCAAGATACAGAAAACTGAAAATATAAAAAACTGACTGTGAAGTAAAAGACAATAGAAAAGAATTAATATTGCAAATAAAAGAAAAAAGGGAGAAAGAAAAAGGGAAAGTGATAGAATAACTGTACTGAATACATATGCAGAAGAGATTCAACTAATAAGTTTCCATGGAGTTCAATAATATTTCTACACTTGAAGAAACTCAAATTTATTAAACTAGATAAGAATTTAGCAATAGGGACTGATAGCTATCAGCATGTATGCTAAAAGGGCATCATACTCCCGTGACTGCACCTTTGACATCGCTGTATAATGTGAATCTCAGCAAAGATATTCCATGTGAGCACAAAGAATATGTTAATCACATTGCACAAGAGAGGTGCAAAGACTGTCTATTGTTATGATCTAAATTGGTCATAAACAGAGTGCTGAAAAAAGCAGTTTCATTTCCCATTTAGTAAAGAGGTGTTTCTCTTATTTAGTAGCAAATAGCAAGATGAATGAATATTTGGACTTTAGAAATGAGAAAGGTATAGTTAACAAGAATTTAATCAAACAAATCAATGTTCACAACATTTCAAACAGCTTAATTGGCAATAAATGGAAAGACTTTATAATGCATACTTCGTCTAGTATTACAAGCACATGCAGCAGGTTTATACTTCATGAAAAAGCCAGTTTATTACTGTAGCGCGATCATCCTTGGTGTAAAGCCAATTAAAACAAAGTAAAACGATAACAATAGATTTCTTAAAAATGCTATGAGCTGTGTGCTAGCATAATGAGGTATGGCTGACATCAAAAGCACTATTAATGACTGACAAAAATCACTTTCCTAGATTTTTGGAAAGGAAAGGCAGTCGGTACAAATTTAGGCAATGTAGGAAGGCTTCAGCATTCTCCTTGAACAAGCATTCAAATTTGAAGCAACATTGGAAGTATATCAGTTCTTAACCATAAGATTCTGTGGTCACTGTCGATCCCATGCCATGCTAATTTCTCAGAATCTTATAGGTGATAAGAAATTGGTAATCTTTTTTCCACAGAGCACCAATTTGTCCAGAAAAGAGGTGGTTTCAAAAAATCACTAGGAAAGTTTATATCACCTCACCTATAAGAAATCTAGTTGTTCACAGCATGCGACTGACAACCACAGAAGCTGATCAAGAATTCATCATCACCAGTGCTACTTCAAATTTGAACACTTTGTTAAGGAGAATGTTGAAGCCTTACTACTCCAAATTCAAAATGTGAATAACTTCCTCTCCATGTCAAAAATCAAAAATCTCATTCTTGTCAATCGTTTTTTGTTATTGTTATCAACCATACATCAATTTTAATTACAACCTTGACTAAATCTGATGCTAATGTGTGGCTCACAGTTTTAAAAAATCCACTGTTATGTTCCATGTTTGATATGGCTAGATAGTGAAGATGATATATCAGTCTCAGATCGAAATATGTCAAAGAGTAATTTGATACATATTCTTGTGTCTGTATGTATTAGCAGCCGCTTCTATTTCACAAGTACCTTTGCAAGTTAAATTGAAAAGACCTTATCAATAGCTTCAAATCATATTAAACTTTCACCTCAAGTCCTTTGAGTCCTGGTTAACTCAATGTTAATTCTAAAAATTATCATGCTTTACTATGCAAGTCCTTCACTATTCTTGATTGCTAAATATTACAACTGTATGGTCATATTTTTGTCATTTTTATTCTTGCTAAATACCAAAACGTCTTACCTCACTTACTGCGAGGATTATTTCAGATAAGTTATTAAGAGAGGGAATTACTTCTTTTTAATGGTACTTTGACCCAAAGAAGGCTAATACACAGATTCACTCCTTTTATTGTAGGAGTTCAGACATAGCAGGAATGCAGTACAAGACTAAATGGTTATCTTCTCCTTCCCAGGTCCTCAATTTCAAATTACAGCAAACGTTATATTATTATTATTATATTATATTGTCAAATTATATTGTTATTATTATTTGACACCTCCAGGGAGTCCTAAGACTCACCGAGGGAGGGCAGGGCACCTACTCTACAACTCTGTCTCCACCACTCAACCTCATCCACACCAACCCCATCTACTGTCCACCATCATCACTATTATTTTCACAGACAATCATAAACATCCATGCTCACGGTGAGATTCGAACCAACAGCCTTTTGGCTGGAGAGTGGATACGCTAACCACTCGGTTAGCGTATCCGCATATTTGATATGCTATCCGATAGAATATCAAAAGAGTTAACTATTTTTACCCTTTTTCTTTTGTCCTTACAAATAACAATTATTTAAAAATATTAGTTTGTCAGCCAACACAGTAGCAGAACGTATTAATGCAAACGTTAGTGATTTATGATGTCAGTTAAAGAAAAAAAAGTATAGATTTTGCAGCATTCTCAATAGCAGTTGACGAAAGTATTGACATCACAGATAGAGCACAACTTGCCATTTTTGTACGAGGTATTACTGATGAATTTGAAGTAATTGAGGTATTATTGGAAATAATTCCTATGAAAGGAAAAACTGGTGCACAGGATATTTTTTCTGAAATAAAAACTGTAATAGATATATATAAATTAAGTTGGGATAAAATGGTTGGATTTGCAAGTGATGGTGCAGCTGCTATGGTTGGTAAAAAAAAAATGGGGGTAGCGGTAAAATTAAGAAATATAGTGAAAGAAGAAAAATTTCAGAATAAATTTTGCGCTATACATTGCATTATTCATCAAGAAACACTTTGTGCCAAAAGTCTGCAGATGGATAATGTTATGGAAACAGTAACTAAAACAGTAAACTTTATCCGTGGACGAGCTCCGAATCATCAAGAATTTGTTGCATTGCTTGAAGGAATTGAAAGTGAGTACGGAGAAGTGATTTATTATAACGAGGTGAGGTGGTTAAGTCGAGGAGCTGTATTAAAATCGTTTTTTGATTTAATAAATGAAATCAAAACTTTCATGACACAAAAAAATAAAACCATCGATGAGCTACGGAATAATACATGGATAACAGATTTAGCATTTCTTGTTGACTTAACCGGCCATTTAAATATTCTCAATAAAGAGCTGCAAGGAAAAAATAAACTTATAACTGACATGTATGCTTATATTAAAGCTTTTAAAGTTAAATTGCAATTATGGGAAACAACTGGAATCAAAAAATTTCGTACAATTCCTACATCTTAAATCCTGCCCTATTATTTCAAATGAAAAATCTCAAGAACATGCAGGAAAAATAGAATTATTACGACAAGAATTTGAAGAAAGATTTAAAGATTTTAATGATTTGGAGTCCGATTTTACATTATTTTCATTATCATTAAAAAACGAACGTGAATAATGCACCAGAAAATCTACAAATGAAGCTAATTAATTTACAGTGTGATATAAATCTTATTCAAAGATTTGAAGATACAGATTTGATTAACCTTCATTCGTACTTGTCAAAAGATAAATACCCTCAGTACGAATTTTTGAAATTAGAATAACTGCTTTGTTTGGGAGTACATTTATATGTGAACAGTGATTTTCACAGTTGAAAATTAATAAGTCTAAGAAAAGAACCCGATTGACCAATGAGCATCTACAATCCGTGATGAAGATAGTTTCTAGTAATTTTTTTCCAAGGCTACAAACTTTATGAGAATCGAAATGCCATCAAGTAAAGTTGCAGTAAGAAATAAAGAAGCTGATAATTATTTACATACAAACACATGTATTTTGTCTGTATGTGTCGAAGAAAAATTTAATAAATAAAAGAAAGAGAATAGGTTGTCATTATTTATTCTCAAGTTATAAAGGTTACAAAAGGGTTTCATAATTATAAAGGTCATAAATTATAAAGATCATAAATCAATATATATATATATATATATATATATATATATATATATATATTCACTCTCATTTTGTTAAATCACTAAAAATCATGCCTAAGTAGCTAAATTCCTATCAACAAAACTTAAATACATATCTTTGTTATATTCCGATGATTTCTCAACCATCTGTCGTAAAGTGAAGATCTGATCCTGACAGCCACGATTTGGCCTGAATCGAGCTTCAGTAATGTTTTACTTTTTCCATATGTTCTCCGTTCAAAACACAGTTGACATTTTTAATGATTCTGCCTTTTTTTTTTTTCATTGTCTTTGTCTTTTTATTGCTGACCTTCATACTATATCTATTACAACAGTTATTCAATTGAGTCAGGATCTCTTGCAGACCTGTAGCAGATTTATTTAGTAGTATAAATCGTCTGCATAAAGCGAAGAGCTCACATTAACGTCTCCAATTTTGATATCATGTTTAATACCACTTTCCTTCATAATCTGATCCATATAGCTAATGAATAACAGAGGGGATAATGTACATCCTTGTTTCACACCAGATTTAACATTAAATCATCTTCCTGTATTTCCTTCAATTCTAACTGCTGACTTACAACAAATAAAGACTAAGTATTGCTTGATATAATGCCCCATTGACACCATATAACTGTAGCATATTGAATAGCTTCTCTCTAGGCCCCTTGCCATATGCCTTTTCCAGATGGACAAAAACTTAAATACAGATCTTTGTTATATTCCCATGATTTCTCAACTATTTGTCATAAAATGAAGATCTGATCCTGACAGCCTCTATTTGGCCTGCATCCAGCTTGGTCTTCACCAAGCTTTTCTTCCACAATTCTTCTCAACCGTTTCTCGAGTATACTTGCATAAATCTTACCAGAAATACTCAGTATGGAAATACCTCTGTAATTCTCACATTCCGTTTTATTTCCCTTTTTATATATGGGTACTGTGAGAGCTCTACTCCAATCATCTGGAATTCGTCCCCTGTCTGGGCCTTCTGAATTATGTAGTGTAGCCACTATAAGACTTACGTGAAGTCTTGCAGTGGCTCAAGTATGGTCTTGAGAAATGCTGAACACCATACTTGAGCATTTCTGGTTGAATATCATTTACTCCTGCTGCCTTTCCACATTTCAGGTTTTGATGGCTTTTTTTACTTCAAGTATGGATATGTATTCCTGACTGCATCCCAGTTTTTTTTTTTTTTTACCACTGTGCTATCACTGTTTGTTTCATTTAGCAAATTTTGCTAAATTTTCATTTAGTAAATTTTCCAAGTAATTACTCCATGCTTCAAGGATATCTTTTTCTCCAGTTTTCATGTCACCTTTATCATCTCTCTAATTCGTTTTACAGCACTCTTTCCTCCATTTCTGAGCTTCTTCAACAACCAGAATATCTTGCCATCTTCTTGATATTTGTTTTCTATGTTCTTACCAAAGTCTTCCCATGACTTTTGTTTGGCTAGTTTCAGTGTTTAGCTTTCTTACATTTGTCTCTGTATTCTCTGAAAGCAAAAGCTGAATTATTTGCGAGAAACTTTTGATGTGCTTTCTTCTTTTCCTTCAATGTCTTTTTAACTTCCTGTGTACACCATGGACTTCAGATTTTTCTATCCTTGCAGACAACCTCACCACATGCCTCTCTGGCTGAATCAATCAGGGTTTTCTTCAGGGCTTTCCACTGAATCTCCAAAGTTTGGTTCCTGCACTCAAACTCCTTCATTTTTTCTTAAATAATATTTGTGTATATTAGTCTACAGTTCACATCTGAAAGCTGCTCAACTTTTATTTGCTTCAAAACTTTCTTACATGTTATTCTTTTCAATATGAAATTCAATTTTATTCTGCTCAAGACTAAATGGTGATCACTTCCAATTCAAATCGTCTGTATATTCTGATGTCCTGCATCAGGGAGAAAACACACTATCGACAATAACATAGTCAATGAGACTGTTCTTATTCCTTGCCTCTTCACTCCATGTGAATTTGTGCACATTTTATGTTGGAACATTGTGTTAGTAATAATCAGTCCATGTCCTGAGCAGAAATCCAACAGGTATTTGCCATTATTATTAGCTTTGCTGTTTTCTACAAATTTTCCCATAATGTTTTTGTATGTCTGACAATCATTTCCAACTCTGCTATTTAGATCCTCAACAAGGACCAACTTTTCATTTTTCATTTTGTCAGTTGCTTTCTCTAAAGCCTCAAAAAAGTTTCTGAAATTATGTACAATTTCAGAAAATTGTACATAATGTGCATTATGTACAATTTTCATGCATTTGATTAAGCTAAGCTTTTAATGTTGTAGCTAAGAAAATATGCTAAAGACAATAGTATTATATTACAATGATGCACCTACTTAAGGGGTAAAAGTGTTAGAAGAATAAGATGTATAAATCTAGTGCAGGATTTAATTAGATT
The DNA here is from genome assembly GCF_054136105.1 of Typopeltis vanoorti. NCBI lineage: Eukaryota > Metazoa > Arthropoda > Arachnida > Uropygi > Thelyphonidae > Typopeltis > Typopeltis vanoorti. The sequence continues at coordinate 10,759,950 of NC_143566.1, forward strand.
GTACCAATTTTGTGTTTATAATGACCCATTTATGTTGTTATAGAAATTATACTGTGATAAAAGAACAATTATCATTTTTTTTTTAAATAATAGATTGTCTATTATATATGTTGTATGCATTTATTTATATATGTGTAGGGTTGCAGCTAAAGTGACCACTTATTGCAATCAGCAAAACGTTCACATAGTGATAACCATTCTGTTATCACTATGTCAACGTTTCTTTAATAAATCACGATCATAGATATTGTTGCTCTGATTTTTACCTTAAATTTCTTTCCATAAAGTCATTTTTTTAGAGGTCATCATCATACATATCAAGGATTTAGGACTAGTATGGCCTGTTCCGGCCTTAGAAGTCATCATTGAATCGTTTAAGAGGACGTCCTGGTTTTCTTTTTCCTAATGGCTTGTACTTTAAGGCTTGTTTTGGTAATCTTTCTGTTTTCATTTTTTAAACGTGTTCCATCCATCTATGTTTATATTTTTTAATTTTTTCAATTACTGGTTCTTGGTTTAATTCTTTCATGATATCTTCGTTTCTTTTGTGATCAAATAGGGTATACTTTGCAGTATTTCTCATAAACTTCATTTCTGCTGTTGGTAATCTTTGTTTGTCTTTTTGTTTTATTGTCCAGATTTCACTTCCATACATTAAGACCGGTAGGGCTAAAGTATTGTATACTTTTAGCCTGGTTTGTTTTTGAACTAGGTTTGGTTTAAATATAGAGTTAATTACTCCTGTTATTTTTAAATATTTTGCAATTTTTATATTTATCTTTTTCATAAGTGATCATACATCCTAGGTAGTTAAATGAATTCACCTGCTCTAAGATCTTGTTATCTAATACTATTTTAGTTCTTGCTGGATCTTGTCCTTTAAAGGCCATAGTTTTTGATTTTTCCGTTGATATTATCATACCATAATCTTTGGATATCTCATTTAGATTTAAAATAGCTTTCTGTAAGTTATCTTCAGAATTTGTAATAATTATTTGGTCGTCTGCAAAGTGGAGAGTGTTTAAGTTAACTGTAGGTGAAAGTTTAATTCCTTGATGTAAATTTTTACTCCATTTTATTATTATTTCATTTAAGTAGATATTAAAAAGAGTTGCTGAGAGGGGACATCCCTGTCGGACCCCTTGGTTTATCTCTCTTGTATATGATAGCTCATGATTTAATCTTATTTGTATTTGATTATTTTCATATATACTTGTGACAGCTTTTAGGATATTATTTGGTATTTGTCTTTCTTTTAATATGTTAAATGATATGTTTCTTTTAACTTTTTCAAATGCTTTTTCAAAGTCAATAAATGCAATATGTGTTTCTAAATTATATTCTCTTCTTTTCTCTATTATTAATTTTAGGCAGAAGGCTGGGTCTATACATGATCGTCCTTTTCTAAATCCATTGTGTACCTCTAGAATAAAGTTTTCCGAATATTTCATTAGTCATCATCATCATCAAATTCCTGCCATGTACCCTCAAGGGGTGTACAGGATATGACAGTACTACATGAAAAAATTACATCATTACTAACTTCCTATCTACAATTTTCCTTCAAATCAGTCTGTTACTTGTCAAGACTCCAACATTTTCAGATCTTATATTTCTATCGTCTAAGGCACTTTGTACCGTATCAATCCACCTATATCTTGGTCTTCCTTTGGGTCGTTTTCCTGCCAACCTGGCAGAGAACACTTGTTTTGCTAATCTTTCCTCTCCCATTCTATTTAAGTGACCATACCATCTGAGATTAGCTCTGCTAACGCATTCCTGGATGCTGACAATGTCAAGTTCTTTCCTAATATCCTCATTTTTAATCTGATATTGCCATTGATGCCATCTGTTCATGCCTCTAATCTTTCTCAGGACTCTCATATCTGCAGTCTCTAGTCTATGGTCAAGTGTTTTACTTCTGACCCAGCTCTCAGATCCATAAGTTAAAATTAGTTTGAACACAGTCTTGTATACAGCTAATTTAGTGTTCCGACTAATTTCTTTCTTATTCCATATGAATTTATTCAATTGACTTCCCACGATACCAGCTTTGCTGATTCTGTTGTCTATTTCTATATTTAGTTTACCATCTTCAGAAAAAATTGTGCCTAAATAACTGAAATGTTTTACTTGTTCCACAGGTTCTCCATTCAAAACACAATCGACATTTTCAATGATTCTGCCTATTTTCATTGTCTTTGTCTTTTTATTGCTGACCTTCATACCGTATCTATTACAACAGCTATTCAATTTAGTCAGAGAATCTTGCAGACTTGTAGCGGATTTATTTAGAAGTATAACATCATCTGCATAAAGCAAAGAGCTGACATTAACATCTTCAATTTTGATATCATGTTTAATACCACTTTCCTTCATAATGCGATCCATATAGATAATGAATAACAGAGGGGATAATGTACATCCTTGTCTCACACCAGATTTAACATTAAACCATCTTCCTGTACTTCCTTCAATTCTAACTGCTGACTCACAACTCAAATAAAGACTAAGTATTGCTTGATATAATGCCCCATTGACACCATATAACTGCAGTGTATTGAATAGCTTCTCTCTTGGCACCTTGTCATATGCCTTTTCCAAATCGACAAAACTTAAATACAGATCTTTGTTATATTCCCATGCTTTCTCGACTATTTGTCGTAAAGTGAAGATCTGATCCTGACAGCCTCTGTTTGGCCTGAATCCAGCTTGTTCTTCATCAAGTTTTTCTTCCACAATTCTTCTCAACCGTTTCTCAAGTATACTTGCATAGATCTTGCCAGGAACACTCAGTAGGGAAATACCTCTGTAATTCTCACATTCAGTTTTATTTCCCTTTTTATATATGGGTACTATGAGAGCTCTACTCCAATCATCGGGAATTCGTCCCTCTGTCCAGGCTTTCTGAACTATGCAGTGCAGCCACTGTAAGACTCTTATACCACCATACTTCAGCATTTCTGGTCGAATATCATCTACTCCTGCTGCTTTTCCACATTTCAAGCCTTTGATGGCTTTTTCTACTTCAAGTATGGATATGTATTCCTGACTGCATGCCTGGTCAGTGTTTTTTATCACTGTGCTGTCATCACTGCTTGTTTCATTTAGCAGTTTTTCAAAGTAATTACTCCATACTTCAAGGATACCTTTTTCTCCCGTTTTCATGTCACCTTTTATCATCTCTAATTACTTTTACAGCACTCTTACCTCCATTTCTAAGCTACTTCAACAACCTCCAGAATATCTTCCCACTTCTTGATATTTATTTTCTATGTTCTTGCCAAAGCGCTCTCATGACTTTTGTTTAGCTAGTATTTACACAGTGTTTCGCTTTCTTACATTTGTCTCTGTATTCTCTAAGAGCAAAAGCTGACTTATTTACCAGGAGCTTTTGATATGCTTTCTTCTTTTCCTTCACTGCGTCTTTAACTTCCCATGTCCACCATGAGTTCTGATTTTGTTATCCTTGCAGACAACCTCACCACATGCCTCTCTGGCTGAATCAATCAGGGTTTTCTTCAAGGCTTGCCATGGAATCTTCAGGGTTTGGTTCCTGTTCTTAAACTCTTTCATTTTCTTTTCAATAATCTTTCTGTATTTTAGTCTACAGTTCACATCTGAGAGCTGCTCAACTTTTATTCGCTTTAAAACTTTCTTACATGTTATTCTTTTCAATATGAAATTCAATTTTATCCTGCTCAAGACTAAATAGTGATCACTTCCAATTTCAAATCCTCTGTACACTCTGGTGTCCTGCACCAGGGAGAAAACATCACTATCAACAATAACATAGTCAATGAGACTTTTCTTATTCCTAGCCTCTTCTCTCCATGTGAATTTGTGCACATTTTTATGTTGGAACATGGTGTTAGTCATAACCAGTCCATGTCCTGAGCAGAAATCCAACAGATATTTGCCATTATTATTAGCTTTGCTCTTTTCTCCAAATTTTCCCAAAATATTTTTGTATGTCTCACAATCATTTCCTACTCTACTATTTAGATCCCCAACAAGGACCAACTTTTCCTTTTTCATTGTGTCAGTTGCTTTTTCTAAAGCCTCAAAAAATTCCTCCACATCTACCTTAGTAGAACCTTCTGTGGGACCATAGGCACAAATAAGTCTCATTGTCCAGTTCCCCATTCTCATATTTGCCCACATTACTCTACTTGAGACTGACTGCCATTCGAGAAGATTAGCCTCGTATTTTGTGTTGAATACTATGGCTACTCCTTCTTTTCCTTGATTGTCATTGCCTGAATATAACATTTTGTATTTATTGCTCAGAAAGATCTCACCAGTTTTGGTCTTTTTTGTTTCAGTCACCCCTATTATGTCGATCTGGTACTTATCTAATTCCTCAGCTAGCTCCATTTCTTTGCCATTCAGGCTTCTTACGTTGATAGTACCGATCTTTAACTCTGGTGATGTTGAGTTGGGGTTTGTTTTCAGATTTGTTCCAGTAGTTGACTTTTCGCTGTTCGCCCTGGTTCCCTGGCGAAAACAACGGGGGACTTGTTTAACCGGGCGACACCCCAGCCGGCATGAAATTTTGTCATGTTGTACCATCATTTTTTATTTTGGTTTAACCAATAAGAATACAATTTGGTCGGCTAAATCCCAATTTGCCAGCCCATCCTCGTTCATTCAGTATCAAAGTAGATACCCAACAGGGTGCACCATGAGAAGGTGAGGATTGGACATTAGGTCAGAAGCCCTGGTCGGTTCTCTGCATTCCTTTAAAGGCTATGTGGAGGTCTCCTCTCAGTTATACAGCTTTGACCCTTAAGCACCCCAATATTTCATTAGGAATATTTCATTAGTTTGTTATTTAAGATTCTGCTGTATATTTTGTAACATGAATTTAGTATACTGATACCTCTATAATTTTTAGGGTCATCTCTATTACCTTTCTTAAAGATAGGAATCACAATTGCTTTTTTCCATTCTATTGGGGGGATACCAGTTGAGTAAATTTTATTTAAAAATAATAAGAGTCTTCCTTTGAATCTTGTTCCTGCGTATTTATATAGTTCTGAACCTAGTTTATCTTCTCCAGGTGATTTTCCGTTTCTTGTTTCTTTCAGGCTAATTTCTAATTCTACTTCAGTTATTTCCTTTTCATTTTCGTTAATTGTTTGCCAGTTGTCTTTTTTAAAATATTTGTCTGTCCACAGTTCTGTGTAGTAATTTAGAAATTCTTCTAATTTCAATTCAGTGTTTAATTTTATGTTTTCTTTGGTATCTGCATTTAGGTGTTTCAAAATCTTATATACATTGGGTCTTTTATATAAATCATGTTCTAAATTAGAAACAAATTTATTCCATGATTCTCTATGTCTTTTTCTGACTTCTCTTTTAGCTATGGCTCTTATTCTTTTATATTCTATTTCATCTTCTAATCTTTTACTGCTTAACCATTTGTGATAGGCTTCTTTTTTCTTTTTGATTATTTCTTTGATTGTATCATCCCAGATCTTCAGTTTTTTTCGTTTATTGAATTTTTTGGTCTTTCCTAAGCATTCATTTGCTGCTGCATTTAGTATCGTTTTTTATATTAAGCCATTCTATTTCTATTTCTTCATTTTGTTTTATTTTATCTAGATACTGGTTAATTCTTTGTTCGTATAGCCACTGTACATTTGTGTCATTCAATAGTCTAGTTTTATAAGCAAATGTTTCAATTTTTCTTTTTGTTCTTGTTACTTGTAGCCATTTAGGTGGTAATCTTAATTTTAATTTTATTTTAACAAGGAAGTGGTCACTGCTTATTTCATATCCTCTGTGAACTCTAACATCTAGTGAAAATTTTGATGTCTTTTCATTTAATATGAAGTAATCTTATTAAATGATTTTTTTTAGACAAATTTTTGGCAAATTTTTTTAGAGGTAAAGTAATATATTTTGGGAATAGAAAATTTCTTCCTTATAATTAAAATGTTACCAGCTACTGCACTACAGACCGAAATTATTAAAAACTTAACTTACTTTTTTCATCTGAAACTTAATTGTAGCTTTTACTTCATCTATCTTAGACATCATGGATTCATTGTGGGTAAGAAGAGTTGGAAATTTGCCTGCTTTGTTGAGACCTGGTCCAAGAAGCCTAGGTATCTGTTTAATCAAAGATTCAGATGCCAAAAATGCATCGTACTTTTTTGCTTGAAGGGAAATAAGAGATACATGTACAACACAATGCTAACTGATAAGCAAAAATATATTAGCAATTCCTTTATGCACTAAATTATAATAAATTATTTTTTAGACAATATGCAACATTTCCTAAACAAATGCAGCAAAACGATGCTGAGTTCCTTCTACTAACTGCTTTATGTTTGGATAAATGATTTCAATAAATCAATCCTTGGCTTGTACAGCTGCTAAAATATGACCTATTCCCATCCCAAATAGTGTGACATGACCTGGACTAAGAACACAAAACATCTCGAAATACTGTCTTGCATCCAATACTCAGCTATTAAAATCGGGATCAATACTTACTATGAAGCATTATGTAAGATCCATTTCTGTCATGAAATCATTACATGAGGATAAATAACTAGAAGGAATTTCAACTTCACTAATCCACCCCGTTCCAAATGATTATATCCATGGGCATGACACTAACAAATTTACAAAACCGATTTTTTAAAAGTTAAAATCTCAGCTTGATAAGTCCATAGAAGAAACTCAGTCATGGTAGAAAATTCCCCTAGGAACCATCCAAATTTGATAAATGATATCTGGTTATTTGGTAATGGAATTTAACAAGGTCACAGTCTGTGCAGTTAGCCTAGTGGCTTTGTGCTTCGCAACCATATGACTGGGGAAGGAGTGTTCCAGGTTCAATTCCCATCGAAGACGTGAAGAATTTGAGGATCTTCCTCAGCCATAGCCAAGTTAGCCAGTCTTGGGTGCGGGCAGTAAGGTTTTTTTTCCAACAGTTTATCTGGAGTTTTTCATCCCGCAAGCAGGCAAACCGGCCCTGTGAACATACGCTGCTACAGTCAAAAATATATCCCCCCACCTCAGCGGCAGGTCGTTTGGGAGTGGTACTAACAAGAAGTCGCATCTAAGTAACACGCGGACCCTGCATAGGAAGCAGGAATATGTGTAGTGAAAGAAGAATTCAACAAGGTCACACAGGATACTGGAAAAACTGTCATTGTATCTGGGACATTGTTCAATAGCTGAAGAAAAAGCATTCATTCAAAGTTATACAGGTGTGCTTTTGGGTTTAATCTCTAAGAAACTTGACAAAATCAATTAACAATTCTAGTTTGCATATCCAGCAAGTACACAAATCATTACCTGTGTTATTCCAAGAATATGCAAAAGGGAACTTTTTTTGTTTCAAGATATATATAACCATTACCTAATAGAAATTCTATATTTGGTTGGTAGATTTAAATTTCTAAAAGTATAGGTAAAAGAATGTAAACTATTACATGAACTGTAATATTCAGAACAAGTATATAAAATAGAAGCAAGTTCAATGAATTGACCGATAATTCAAACAGACGTAAAATTTCTCAAAGCAATGTAGAAAATAAGGTAATGGTCACAATCATTAATCATATTAGCATATGCAAATACAATTCTACAAAAATCCTAGAGAGGATAGCTAGCGCTCGAGGGAATCAGACTCATCCGGTAAAGCGAATGATTAGAGGCCTTGGAGCTGAAACGACCACAACCTATTCTCAAACTTTAAATGGGTGAGAAGTCTGGCTTGCTTGACTCAAAGCCCAGATGAAAGGATGCAAGTGCCCAATGGGCCACTTTTGGTAAGCAGAACTGGTGCTGTGGGATGAACCAAATGGCGGGTTACGACGCCCGATATGAGACGCTCATGAAAGGTATTGGTTGCTATAGACAGCAGGATGGTGGCCATGGAAGTCGGAATCCGCTAAGGAGTGTGTAACAACTCACCTGCCGAAGCAACTAGCTCTGAACTACTGATTGTAATGATTGCCTTTTTCAATATTTTTTGTAGATAATGCATGAAAGTATAACTATGAAATGAAAATATGAATAGATATTCACATATACTTTACTTTGAGCACAACTCATTTGCAATGCATACTTTTAAAAGCAAATGACACACAATGGATGCAAAATAAGAAAACACTACTTCTAAGATATTTTGTATACCATGAAGACAGTCCATAAATATTCCATGAAAATTCAACTGAAAAACTTGAACTGGAGCATTATTATATACAAGTTCATCTTTCCCTTATCAATTTCCTGCACACAGAAACATGTTATGTACTGTAAGTCAGCAGTTATAACTGAAGGAGATATAAGATGTTATGTCAAGTGTGTGACAAGGGTGTACATTATCTTCATCGTTATTATCTACATGAATCATTATGTAGGAAAGTAGTATTAAATCCAATATCAAAATTGAGATGTTAATCATAGCTATTTATTTTATGCTGATGTTATGCTTTTGAATAAAATCCAGTACAAGTCTGCATGTGAATGGTGAACCTATAGAATAAGTAAAGCATTTCAGCTATTAATAAATAAATTAATAGCTGAAATATCGGTGTTAGATCGCAGTGCATTTGTTTCGTGTAATGATAATTGAAAAAAAATAATTCTTTTCATATTTTCAACAGTAACACTCTTCATAATTCAGCCTTGTATCTATAATAAATAAATAAATTATATGTTATTTTAACAAAATAAAATAAGATTTACAAAAAATAGTTCACCATGCACATGCACCAATAATAATAAACGTTTCATATCTCACAGAAATAATGTGCGTAAGGATACTAAAAATACACTGCTGTTTGGGCAGTGTGGGACTGACGTAAGTACAATGACAAGTGCAAACAAATATCGGCATTACATCGCAGTCCATCTGTTTCGTAATCTAAAGCATTAATTGAACAATTCCAATTATTAACTATTCAATCAATGCCAAAACATAAGCTGTAGCCTTTAACATGTTGTATTGCATTTATATAATGTTGTAAGCATTGTTATTATTTATAAACAGAAACAAAATTTAAATTTTTCATTTTTTCCTTGGGGATGCTGCAGTGTCGCAGTGCTTATGTGCGGGCCGCTACTGGAAGATGGCAAATTAAATATGAAATATATAACAGAATTAGTAACATTGATGTGGTTGGAAGTCAGATGAATAAATTTATATGGACTAACAAAGAAATTAGTTAAAACGTGATGATGCTCTGTGGAATCATTTCTGTCTGCTCATTCCTAAAATTTTATACTTCACTTTGTGTATCATTAATAGTTGTTGAGATGGAGTAATTCCGTTTTGCAAAACAGAGAATGAGTACATGCCAACACCTTATCTAGAGACTGGTGTTCCAGAAGTAATTACAGGAAAAAAAAAAAAAAGTCTAATGTATAAAATAAAACATTTTTTTAAAAAACCAGTATGCAAATTAAAAAGGGTACAACCCCACTGAAGGACGGTTTGGATATCAGAATTTAAGAGAATACAGAAACTGATATTCTGAAAGTTTTAAGGGTTGTCAAATGAGACAGAGGACAGTTATTATCACTGGCAAAACTATTAATTTGCAGTTATTATAAATCTACTAAAAATTACAAAGTTACTGATATAAAGAAGGGCAAGTTAAAAAAAACAGCCTTGTGATTAGTTGCTGGTGTCCATAGTTGGAAGAAAGATCCACCTACTATCAAAAGTAATGTGTGTTCAAGGAGAAAGCTGATAATTCAAGAAAATGAACCATATAGTAGCTTACTTATTAATAAGCTTTGAGACAAACCTCATCAAATGACTCAAAGATCAGGACAACCACCTGAGCTCCAGGTGACTTGATTGACAGTGGCAGAATCCATACTGGCAATCATTTATTAGCTGAGAGAATGCAAGTCTGCTTAGAAGATGTGCTAATAGTTTTCTCCATTATTTTAGAAAGAGCTGAAGTGAATGAAATTGGACAATAATTAGTTGAAAAAGATCTGTCACCCATTTTCTAAGGAAAATTTGTTGCATGTGGGCTAATTTCCAGGCTGTAGTATAGCTAGCTACCTATAAATGGAATATGACAGAACATTCATAGCTATCTACAAATGGTCTGAGAAAATAATGACACAGAACAGGATAGGAATTCGCTGATCTTTCTAACAAAAAATTCAAATGAGGAAATAAATGTTGTGTGTGTAATGATATGAAGGCTTGGCATATTTGTCAAAACAGAATATGCATGATCAAAGAAATTGTAAGAAGCACGGTTGGACCAAAGTTCAGGCAAGAAACCAGAAAGCCATTTGGGGTTTGTTTTTAACCACTTTCAAATTCAGTCTTGGATGTGTTGGTATGCATGCAGCTATGAAACCTCAACAAAAGTTATAGGCATCAGTGAGACTTAGCTAACAGCAGATGATGTAGTTACAGGGAGTGAATGTGAAGGGAAGACAGAGAAGATACGATGCCTCCCATCCTATCTTCTCAGAGTTCATCTGCTGATAGCAGATGAATTACAGCCAAAAGGAATAAGAGAAAGGTAGTGGGGGCTGTTCATTTGAAGCAATCTGGTGTGAGATTAAGGTCAGTATGACAAAATTTACAGCTGTTTGCTACTATAAGCCAAGAAGTTCCACAGATGCATTGACATGTGCATGCAATTCATGAAACAATTGTCCTTGTTTTTGCAATTTAAGATTTAGTTCGTTCAGGTATCCGGTGACATCTACAAGGAATGCTAAATCACACACCCACTCATCATCTTTTACTTGGTTAATTGCGTTTCCTTTTATGCCCATAAAATGTGCAATATCTTGTCTCAGATCATAAAACCGTTTTAACATTTTACCTTTATTCAACCACCTCACTTCATAATAATAAGACACATCTTCATAATCTGAAAATAGGCCTGCCAAATACTCCTTAAATTGGTGGTGATTAAGTGCACATGACTTAATAAAGTTAATACTGGCTACTACAACTTCCATAACATTTGTGAATTTAATCGATTTTGCCCCTTAATTTTGTTGGTGGATAATGCAGTGAAAATTTGTTAAATTTTCCGGATGAATCTGTAGTTCTATTGCTCTTTCATGAACTATTCCAATAAATCCCCTCGGTGCACCAACCATTGCAGGGGCTCCATCAGTGCATATGCCAGATAGTGAACTCCATTTAAGCACAAATCTCTCGAAGACTGTGTTGACTGTTTCAAATATATCTGCACTGGTAGTGGTTCCTTTTAACGGCCGGAGCGCCGATATTCTTCTGTGATGTTGAAATCTGCATCAACTCCTCGAATAAATATTGCTAGTTGTGCTGTATCGGAGGCATCGGTGCTATCATCCAAAGCAATTGAAAATGCTTCCAATCTAGCAATCTTCTCTTTTAAACTTTTTTTGATATCATCAGCCATAATTTCTATCCAGCGGACAACAGTACGTCTCGACAAACAAACATTATTGAAGTCTTTTTTCTCTTCAGGACATATTATACTTGCAACATCCAGCAGACATTCTTTGATAAATTCTCCTTCACCAAATGACTTAGAATGCTCAGCGATTTTTTCGCTTACCACAAAGCTGGCTTTGACAATGCTGTATTCTTTGCTTGTTGAACATTTGCTGCTGGGTATCCAAGTTCTTCTGCAACTTCTGTATTTCATCTTTTCGTAGTTGTCCAATTTTTGGGTTATCTGCAGGTCTCGAAGTAAAGTGTCTCTTCAAGTTGTATTCTTTGTTGACGGATAAGGATTCGTTGCACAGCAAACATTTATTCAGAATAAAATAAATATCCTCTGTCCAGTTGTCTTGAAATAGACGATTCTCTGCATCTACTTTTCTTTTTTTTTTTGCAATAACCCCTGACATTGCCCCAAATTTATAAGCGATATTCAGAACTGTCTTCTACACCGCAGGCACTAAACAGAACACAACATCAACACAGGCACTGAACAGAACATAACATCAAATGGAGGCACTGAACAAAGCACAACACCAACGCAAGTACCGAACTGACACGTTGTAACACGTTCACACACGCCGCTAGTCAAAGTGAGAAAGAGACCTTGGCTGGAGAAAACAGTGTTTTGCGCAAGTCATATGACATCAGCTTAATGAGAGTTAGTAGAACACACTGTTTTCTCCCACAATGAATCAGACAAACTTTGCTGAAATAGATTAGGGCCGGATTTGGCCCGCAGACTGCCCATATGTGCTCTAAATTAAAGATGCCAAGAAATTATATTCTTGGTTTAATCCTTTTATCCAAGTGTAAACAAACATTTGTGTATGAAGTAACTTCATGGCTGGGCAACTCGTATACAGAGGCTAATGACTTCACATCACTTGCCTTAGCATTCCTTTACAGACATGTTTAATGATATGCATTATGGGAAGAATCACTACCCAGACCCAGAAGTGAATACACATTGAAGTAATGTAGTAGTCATATTTCCATATAAAAGTACCAAAAAGGTGTCAGACCTCATTATTAAAATACTCTGGATTAGAGAGAGATGTTGAAAGTTTTCCCACTTGTTTATGCTCTAAATTAAAGATGCCAAGAAATTATATTCTTGGTTTAATTCTTATATCCAAGTGTAAACAAACATTTGTGTACGAAGTAACCTCACATCACTAGCCTTAGTATCCCATAATATAAAGTACATATCCTTACAGACACAGGACTTGACTAGCCTTATCGGTTCCTATCCTGAAGATTCAAAGCTTCACGTGAAGCTACAGGGAATCTGATCATTTGATAACAGGATCACAGCAGGAGTTCCTAAGGACTCCCTACTGTCGCCTTTACTGTTTACAATCTATATGGCTGACATTGCCTGCAAGCCCACCACAACAATGGCTCTATACATGGATGACATCACAATACTGGTCCGATCCCTAAGGCCAAGATTAGCAACCAAAAAGCTGCAGGCTGCTATCTCAGAATTAGAGGTGTAGTTCAGGAGATGGCACATTGATGTCAATGCAGACAAGTGTGTGACTGTCCTCCTCACAAAGAAATGGGTACACCCTGAATGTGAGGAAATCATGTTTGACACTCCCATCCTCTAGCAGTCAGTCACCAAATACTTAGGGATACAGCTAAAGAAAGGTCTCAGCTTTGCATCCCATATACATTACATCTGCTCAAAAGCAAACAAAGTAATAGAACTTTCCTCATTACTGAACTGACAGTCAGCTAAGTATAGAAATAAGATGCTCCTATACAAAATGATGAGCAAACCTATACTGATGTACAAATCACGAAGCTTGGACCACAGGCAGATTCTTATATCAAAAAAATACAAATCATACAAAACAAGTGCATCTGCTTCGCATTCTACGCTGTGGTTCATCAGGAATGCACAACTTCACTGAGAAGCCTCTCAGTGAAGTTGTGCTAGCGATATACTAGCAGATATCACAATGTTCCATGCAAAATGGTAGCAAATGTTTTTGCGAATGCAGCTATACACCCTAACCCATTAATCTGCCAGGCAGTGGACTATGATGAACACATCTTCAATACACAAATGTCCTAAAACCATACTGTGCAGATAAGTCTGAAATGCGCTGCTAACCAGCTCACAATGGAAGAGCCAAGTGCTTACTAAACAAACCTAATTTGCACTTTGTTTCTTTTAGAGAGGGATAAAGGGATGAAGGATGCCATGTTGCAGGCCTATCTGTTCCACAAATTATTGACAAATTGGATCATCTCAGGTCAACAATCAGTGATACCATACTCAGATGAAAGTGCAAGGAGTTCATTGGATGACTGCAGTGGAAGACCATCACACTCATTGAACAGTACCATAGGGTGCTATGAAAGATTAGTAAAACCCCCTTTTCTCGGCTAAAACATTCGGAACCGAGGCTCACAACGTGGGTTTCCATAGTAGGACTACAATATTCACGCCCCACATTACCCAAACCAACATGTAGTGTCATCTTCATTGATGCAAAAAGCATGTATAGTGGGACAGGGAAAGTTGGAATGCTGTGTTATGGAACAATAAGTCACGCTACATCCCCCTACCAAGCAGATAGATGGATGTGGGTGTGGCAGATGCCCAGTGAACATCTCTTATCAGAGTGCATAACTCCAACTATGAAATTCTGAGATGGTGGTGTGATTTTATATCCAATGGAGTTAGCATTATCCCTGGCTTACTTACTTAACAAGTCTTGCTACAACCTAAGTTCCAATGGAGTGAAAGGAAGATAAAATTGCTCCACTCCACATATGTAGAGATAAATCTGAGGGTGCAAATTATAGCCAATCTGAATATCTGAAGTTGTGGTTAAGGTGTTGAAGAAGTTAGTGAGAGCTAGGCAGAGGCATAGCTAGGGAGCAGCGGAGGGGACAGTCCACCCCAGGTGGCACTTTGAACCTTTTTGAACTTTTGCAGTTAATTCTAAAATAGTCTATTTCTTATGAAATAGACTTTGCCAATGTCATCGACGATTTTGCTAACAGAAAAGCAAAAAAAAAATAACATTTTAGAATGTGGAAATTAAAGTTTTAATTCAAAAATAAACATAGTTTTTAATCCCTATATGTAGTTTTGACTTTTTGTAGTATTTTTGGTGTGTACTGAGAGGGGTGGCAAATAGCTACACCACTGGAGCTAGGATAACAAACACTTTAACAAATCCATGCTGATTATTAGCATGAATTTGTTAAAGAGAAGTCAGGTTTGGGAAAGTACCACATGGACATAACTGGCATAAGAGACAAAGGCAAGATATTACTAATAATGATCAAGGAAAGAAAGGAGTAGCAATAGCATTCAGGACCAAACATTAAGATAAACTTGATTGGAAAGCGGTTTCAAGTGGAGTTATGTGGGCAAACTTCAAAATGGGGAAATGAACAATGAAATTTATTTTTGCCTATGGTCCCACAGAAAGTTCTTCAAAGGAAGAAGTGGAAGAATTTTTTGAGTCATTAAAACAGGCAGCTGACAAAGAAAATGGAAATAGTTTTCCTTGTTGGAGACCTGAACAGCATAGTATGAAATGAATCTCACCAGGCATATAGGAACATTTTGGGAAAATTTGGAGAAAAGGGCAAGCTAATAATAATGGTAGGTATTTGTAGGATACGAGTGTACAGAGGACTCGAAATTGGAAGTGACTATTACTTAGTACTAAGCAGGATAAAAATGGATATCACATTGAAAAGAACAGTATGTAAGAAAGTTTTAAAAAGAATTAGTTGAGCAGCTTGTAGACTCAACTATGCGAACATTATTAAACAAAATTTACAGCAGTTTGAAAACAAGAACCAAAACCTTGGAATCTCACTGGCAAACTCTGAAGAATACACTGATCGATTCGGATAGGTAGTTATGTGGTGAAGTCTCAGGGATAGAAAAATAAGAATATCTGAAAGCATGGGCATCCGCAGAGGCAAACGGGGGAACTTGCTCCCCGTCCCCCATTTTAGGTAGCCATGCAACCTAAAATAGATGCACAGGGACAGGCAGTAATTATAAACTCAAGGAAAGGAATATAAAGATTTCTATTTAGTTTTCCTAAATTACATTTCTTTACATTCATTCTAGAAATGCGCCCTAGGATTTTTTTGGTTTTTTCATTTGCTGCAAGGAAGCAAATTAGAAAACTTTTTTTTTTCAATTACCTGTTTATTACATATGGTCATGTATTACTGATAAAATGAGTTTCTCTTCATCTCAGATGATAAACACTAATATGTAAGCAGGTGCCATTTTTGCTTCAACACTGGTTTCTACAGGGTAGAAATTAGCCACTGCACCTTACATTTCTCACATCTATAATCTTCCCTATCTTTGAAATTTTCTTTCCTTTCTAATGTTATGCAATTTTTCATCAATTCTATCAAATCATTAATTTACACACTTCTTACATACCTATAATTTCTAAAGCTAGTGGATGACTGCTGAAATTCTATGCACGCACTTAGAAAAGTGATTTGTTAATTAAAAAAATAATTATGATATAACTGTGTTTATACACACAACTTAAAATTTTGTGACAGGATTTTAAAATGTTCCATAAATGCATACTGTTAATGCAGAAGAAGCTACCATCAGCATAAGATTATAATTAAATGCATACCTAACTTTTTTACAAGCTTTTTATTCTTGTTTAACTTTTTTAGAGCTTCAGCATCCATGAACTGCAAGTTATTAGCTTTAGCTTCATCACAGTGTTGTTGATCACCCAGAATGCAAACTGTGAACTTCGGTCGTGGTATATTCTTTAGTCTACAAATTAATAGACAAAAATTATTTACTCAATACTATTAGATATTCAGGTTACTCACTATTCATGTTATTTTTAATTAAAATGCAATTATTTTCTAATTATAAATGTTGTTATAAGGGTGTTTCAAAAAGAATGTCCCGATTTGAAAATTGTATATCTTTGCAATCACAAACCACAAATGAATGCAACTTGTACCATGTGAATAGCCTTGGCCCAGAGTTTGATATGACGACCGCTAGATGCCACTACTAGCACCCAAATAGCCACTACACTTAGTTAATGAGAAGATGGCATCTAGTCAACAGAAGGTGTTTTGTGTTCTCGAATTTAGCAAGACTCAGTCTGTGATTATGGTGCAGCGTGCATTTAGACATTGTTACAGAATTGATCCACCACTGGACAAAAACATTTGTCGTTGGCATCGACAATTTCAAGAAACTGTGTTTATGTAAGGGAAAGAATCCTGGATGACCACACACCTCAGAGGGGAATGTGCAACAAATTCAAGAGGCTTTTCTTGAATGGATTGGATGCATGGGACCCCACGACTTGGCACTACAATCTTGGCCTCCAAGATCTCCAGACATCACATCTTGTGACTTCTTTTTTATGGGGATACGTAAAAGACTGTGTTTATGTTCCTCCATTACCCTCTGACTTGGATGGGCTCAGAACCAGAATCACTGTTGCAGTAAATTCTGCGACAGAAGACACTCTCGGGCACATTTGGGATGAATTCAGCTATCGGCTTGATGCTGTCCATGTAGCAGGTGGATGGCACATTGAGCATTTGTAATTTTGGTGAGTGAAACTTTAGGCCTTGGTAATTTATTTTGTAACTGTACCACATCTTCATTATTAAATATAATTATTTGAAATTGGGGTTATTCTTTTTGAAACGCCCTGTATACTGTTCTTTACACTTTCCAGAAAAAAAACCTAATATAAAATGACTTGAAAGAGTAACAACTTGTTTATTCCAGAAAGGGAATGAACTACCACATGTTACATAAATTAAAAGTAATCAGAAAATAAATTTTGACAGGCTGATATCAATACTGTCTGCCACTAATCCTTGTAAGAAATTTCCATTATAAAAATATTCTCTCCTCCAAAAATTGCTTTAGAGCACATGCTCATTAAAAAGATAAATGAAATCATGTTTATGGATGCTGTATAGACATGCGTTGGTTTAATGATAAAATATTCATTTTTGTAGCTCAGAAAGTTGACTGCAGTAAACTAATATTTAAATCCTGTACTCCAATTCTTGGGTAGTCTTTGACAGCACTCAATACTTTCATTTTTCTTTTAGTAATAACCTTTCAATGGATGGGAACCATATATAAAAAAAAATAGAAGCTAACAACTACATATCAATTGCCTTAGTATCCCATAATGCAAAGCATACATCCTTTCAGACATGTATAATGTCCACGGATCATGAGAAGGGTCACTACCCAGACGAGTTTCAACCATTATTGAGGTCTCATCAGTGGGAGCTCCTAATTCAGAGAAAGTCAAACTCAAGAAAAATTCAATAATCGAGTGATACACTTTTTTTTACTACTTGAATATGGGAAATATTATTATTATTATTACGGGCGACTCCAGGGAGTCCTTAGAACTAATCGAGGGAGGTCATCGTGTCCACACAACTATACGACATACCTTGCTTTGAACTCACTCACTGTCATAGCACCCACAACAGACTCTGGCAGCTTATTCCACTCATTTACCACTCTAAAAGTAAAGAACCCAGCTCTAACACCCTTGCCCAGCTTCCATAGGTGTCCCCTAGTTCTCCCACCACCAGTCCTGATCTCAAAAATATCCTCTGAATTAATCCTATAGAAAACCTTTAGCAATTTGAATGTCTCAATCATATCTCCCCTTTTCTGCCTATCAACTAATTTCTGCAACCCACAAATCTTCAACCTGTTCTCATAAGGTTCATTCCATAGACCAGCTATCATCTTGGTCACTCGCTTCTGGATCCTCTCCACCTCCTCCCCATCAAGAAGAAACCTAGGTGACCAAATCTGGGCACAGTAGTCGAGATGAGGTCTTATCAAGGCTCAGTACAGAGGTACAATAACTTGCTTGTCTCTGCTCGTCAAAGCAATTTTCAACAACCAAGTGAGTTGATGAGCTGATTTAGCCACTTTTGCAATGTACCCCCTAAACTTCATCTCCCTATCCACCAACACTCCCAAGTCCCTGGCCTCATCAATCTCCTGGAGTACAGTTCCACCAATGTGGTATACTGCTGCTAATCTTTTCACCCCAAAATGCATAACCTTATATTTTGTCACATTAAATTGACATCCATTCTCCTTAGCCCAGAACTCCAATCTATCCAAGTCGTCCTGCAAGATTTTGACAACTTCTGCATTCACTACTGCCCTACCCAACTTTGCATCATCAGCGAACAAATGAATTGTTCCTCTTAGATCCTTCCCTATATCGTTAATGAACAAATTAAACAACAGTGGTCCAAGAACAGAACCCTGCGGCACACCACTAGTCACAGGCCGTCTTTTGGACTCTACTCCTGAATAAACTACTCTCTGATATTTCTCCATCAACAACCCATCTCACCAACCCTATATCCATTCCCATATGTTGTAGTTTACAGATTAGAATTCCATGCGGTATCCTGTTAAATGCCTTAGCCAGGTCCAGCAGTATCACTGTAAACTCATTACCCTTATCCAGTTCAGCCATCACTATGTCATAAAACTTGAGCAAGTTACTGAGGCATGATCTACCCTTCACAAAGCCATACTGAACATCCCCCATACAGTCTCATTTTTAATCCATTCCTGTATTTTTCCCCTTGACTACTTTCTCCAAGACCTTGATAACGACTCCTGATATGCTGATTGGTCGCTAATTTGCAGCAGTAGTCTTGGATCCTCCTTTATGCAGTGTAACTATTTTCCCCTCTTTCCACCCCTTCGGGACTAAACTAGACCCGAGACTCAGATTAAAACAGTAAGGTCAAGGGCACTGACAATTCTTTAGCCGCTTCACATAAGACCCGTGCTGATATACCATCCAATCCCACAGATGTATTCACATTAAATTTCTGTAATAGACTATTCACCTCCACTTCATTCATCACAATTCCTGTATAAACTAATGGTTCCTTCATTTTTTCAATGTCGCCACCTCGATGATATACTCTTGCAAAGAATTTCTCTTTAAATTCCCTCCAGAGTTATTTATTTTTTTGCAGCTCAAGCTGAATAGTGTTATTCATCCATTTAACCCCTACGTGTTTTACTATTCGGACTGTAGGTACAATCAGCCATAACCTCCTGTAAATGCTCCTTGACCACTTCTCATGCTCTATTGACATCCAGCCCTTGCAATTTTACATGCCATGGCACTGAACCAAGCAATCTCCTGAGCTTGTCATACTTGCCAGCACGGTAATTCCACATATACCCTGTCTTAATCGAAAATTCCACACCTTTAGCCACCTCCCAAGTCAAGACCTTATGATCACTCTCACCAATAGGTGGTAACACTGTCATATTCATTATAGTCAAATTCTCAGATGCTAATACCAGGTCAAGCACTCTCAAACCCCTAGTATTTTCAATTACATGCTGTCTCAGATAGTTATCCCTTAATAATTGAATAAAATCCAGTTCCTTCCTCACATGTGTCTTCTCCTCCTTCCAATCAATGTTACCATAGTTGAAATCCCCCATAATAATTACCCTCCTTCCACTCATTGCTTCTATTGGCTTATGCTTACTATCTCCACCATCTATTCCATCACCTGGTCTATAGCAGCACCCAACTGTATATTGGGTGCTGCTAACTTCATCTCTTCTGCATCTGGCTCCCAGGAGTATTGTGAAAGTTCTTCAGGGGGCTACAAGATATTTAATTCTGATTACTTTTCTACTTAGGTGTTATTTGTCAGATTATTACAGGTCTACTCTGTGATAATGTTTAAAGGTAATTTTGCACTAAAACAAGCCACTTCAAAATGTAATTTATTTGCTGAATCAGAAGGAAGGTCATGAGGGTTGCTTTTAAATCTGCAGCAAAAATTCAACAAAGAATTTTCTAAGGTGTGATATTGAAATCATAGCCTCTAGACCAGTGGTTCCCAAAGTGGGTGGTACCAGCACTTGGGGGGGGGGGGTGCTGGAACAATCCAGGGGGGAAGTATTGGCCTCATGAGCAAAAGAGGGGTTTGAATTGAAGTAAGGAGGCAGGGAAAGCATAAAGGGGGGGGGGGTCTGAATAAATTTTTTTTTTTGGAAAAGGGGCAGTAAGCCAAAGTTTGGGAACTTATTTGCTGCTTAGACAAAACAATATCATGAGAGTTTAAAGTGGGACAGGTTCTGAAGGCTGTGGAGTGGAAAATTTACTGTCTACTTCAAAGATTTTCAAACTTTTCCATAAGATTCTGTTTGTAGTTAGGGAATGCTTGCTTGTCAGATTCTTTAAAGATACTAAATGTATTATAGCTCAGATATTCTTTAGATCATTTTACGTTAAGCATTTTTATGACTAAAATCAGATTGTCAAAGAATGTTGAGGTACAATAAAGGAACATGCAAATGTGCAAGCATATTATTATAAACCCAACCAGTCAACCTCTCATGTTGCACCCAACATAAAAACCCCAAGTAGTGTTCAAGCTTTTATTTATATATATATATATATATATATATATGACCATATACTAAAACAGGACACACAATTCTGATCAGACAAAAATAACATAAATGACACATCAAATATAATAATTATGGTGAAGCTGGCCTTTCTGATCATGCCCTGAACACCTTACATAGAATTGACTGGAAAAGCTCGTCTATATCACAACAAAACATGGTATCAATGCAAATTTAAAGAAGCCTGTGAGATCATTATCAACCACCCCAATCTAAACAATAATGATGGTCTAAAAATCCTATACATATGGAAGGCATATATTCGTCCCACAAATCCTTCCTCTCTAAGAACAACTATAAATAGGACTGTAGAAAATTCAGGAGCCTAAATCTAAAATAACAACTTTAATACTAAAAAATAGGACATCACTGTTAAAGAAAAAAATCTGTAAGAAATAATGTTTATTCATGTTGTAATTTATAAATAATTTTTAAAATCAAAAATAACAATTGTAATAATAGAAATAGGACATCACTGTTACTGGAAGGAAAACTAAGCAAGAATGTTTATTCATGTAATCATAAATGAAATCTAGCTTGAATTTTTTTTTTTTTCCACTAGAGGTCAGCCAGTGAGTAGCATGTGATCAAATCATTGTTTCTCTAGCTTTCAGTTTGAAATGTAATGCAGCTTGTCTTGCATATTTATGTATGCTCCAGATGATCTGGATATGAAGATCGAAATGTTGGGATAATAAAAAGAGTTATTTTAACACGGTTGTAGAATCCATAATTTCAAACATGAATGCTGATCGCCGTGCAACACTAAAAGAAAGGATACTAATGCTTCATGAAGAGGACACTTGGACGTGTAAACATTGCTTCACATTCATGTTAATAGACTGGATGTGCATTCAAAATACATACAC
The DNA here is from genome assembly GCF_054136105.1 of Typopeltis vanoorti. Taxonomy (NCBI): domain Eukaryota; kingdom Metazoa; phylum Arthropoda; class Arachnida; order Uropygi; family Thelyphonidae; genus Typopeltis; species Typopeltis vanoorti. Next base: position 10,781,758 of record NC_143566.1, read on the forward strand.
CTTTGAGCCCATTGGAGTACAGATGGTCCAGCAGGTCAAATTCTTAGCATTCTAATAGTTTGAAACCACTCAGAAGGCAAGGCAGGGTGAGCTCTGACACAATAGCACCTAGAGGCTGTGATTGATTATTGTGTCAACCAATCCAATTGAACGCTGCCATTTGTCATGAGATGCCGTTTTTGTTTTCTGAGTTTCATCTGTTTTGCATGTGTGGAGTGTGAACTGATGTGGTAGGCAAGTTTTTATATATAATATACGTAATGTTCAATAAATTTATAACTTTCTTGCCCATATTTACAATGGGAAACAGTATTATAGTCCAAGAAGGTAGTACGCCTCATCCTGTTGGCTGCGCCATTGTAGGATTCTCTGTTGTTACATTACTGACTTCGTTTTAATTCTCTTATGTGAGTTAAGTTACTTACAACAAAATTGGTTTACGTTAATTGTAATGCAGTCTCATAGTTTAGTCTAGGCCGTGAATCAATTCTAAATGATAGTGCACGTGGTTCTGAAGATTAAGGAACAATCGCAGTGTAGAGCCAATTCCTTTGTTCTGCACTGGTGCTAATTCCCTTTCAGACTTAGAGAAATTTATTTTTATCTGTTCCACTCTATGTCTTAGATGGTTGAACAATGCAATATCAAGGAATTAGTTTCCAGCTTAGCACACTACAATGTTTTTTTTAACCGAAACTATTAATTACTTTGATAATCCGGTGGGGAAACTTTTTAGTATCAAGGGCGAAAATCGCTAATTTAAAAACTTCCGCAGGCAACTGGTAAATTTTAACTCATATATAGTGTATGTAGTGTGCAATATATATCTTACCAGATGTATGACGATCATGTTATATGTAATATAGTTATTTTTAGTTTTGTATATTTAATTATTTAAATTTAAATAATTATAGAATTTAATTTACATGTACATACGAGTACATCAGCAAAGGGACGAATTGGAATAGACTCACGGGCAAGGGGTTCCCCACCCCTGATCTACACTATCAAGATTTGCTTGGCAGTCGTAGCCTCTTTTACTCTTATTCCCTCCCCGCAATGGTTCTACTGTGCCCAGATTTGGTCAACTAGGTTTCTTCTTGATGGAGAGGATCCAGAGGCGAGTGACCAAGATGATAGCAGGTCTATGGAATGAACCTTATGAGAACAGGTTGAAGATTTGTGGGTTGCAGAAATTAGTTGATAGGCGGAAAAGGGGAGATATGATTGAAACATTCAAATTGCTAAAAGGTTTCTTCAGAGGATATTTTTGAGATCAGGACTGGTGGTGGGAGAACTAGGGGACATCTATGGAAGCTGGACAAGAGTGTGGTTAGCAAGGGTGTTAGAGCAGGGTTCTTTACTTTTAGAGTGGTAAATGAGTGGAATAAGTTGCCAGTCTGTTGTGGGTGCTATGACAGTGAATGAGTTCAAGGCAAGGTATGATAGATACTCTTAGAATGTCAAATAGCTGTGGGGTTCTTTACTTTTAGAGTGGTAAATGAGTGGAATAAGTTGCCAGAGTCTGTTGTGGGTGCTATGACAGTGAGTGAGTTCAAGGCAAGGTATGATAGATAGAATGTCGAATAGTTGCGTGGACATGATGTTTAGGGCCTCCCTTGATGAGTCTAAGGACTCCCTGGAGTCGCCCGTAATAATAGTAATCATAAATAATTTTATGAGCGGTTCAATAGGAAGAAAATCAGGCAAGCCTATGATTTAACATAATAAAGAACATTTAATTTTTAATCACAAGTAATAATCTACAGTTAAGAAACACTTCTAGCGTATTATAATATCAATACCAGAACTCCAGAGTACTCAGCTAACTTCGTTAATTTTCTCACAGCATTTAAGGCATTAATTAAGGTTATCAATTCAATCACAAGGCAAACATGCACTCAGCAAACAGCTTTTCTAAAAGGGATTTATGCTCGACATGGTTAACACATCACTACGGCATTTCTACACATTTCTTCCTTTTAAAACTTAGTCTCTCTAAGTATAATCTCTCTCCTGAGTATGAACACTAAAGTCCTTTCATTAACTAGACTAGAAATTTGAAAGTTCTTCACACATATTAGACTTGATTCTCTCAGATTAGCTACACAATATATCAAAAGTCTACCTTACCCAGGATTGAAGAAATACTTGGCCTTCTACTTGTGCATTCAGGTAGCACTTCCTTTGTCTCGTCCAAACTCTAATTAGGCGTCATCTACGCGAATCAGCACAGGTCTCTGGTAAGGCACATCTTCGACAGAAGTGACAGCTTAGGTTCACCGCTCTCAGGTCAGTCAGCTCGGCATGCCATTCTGTTCTCCGATGCAATCCTTGCTGGATCGGGAACTCTGATCTGCTTGGCTACAGGTTGACTATCGAACTCCCATGGACACTTCCACGTGACCGACCTCCTGACTTCTTTGACCATTCCGCTGAAGAAAAAGGACCCAGAGAGCTCTGTAGGCGGTGCAACCGATTTTATATTGCACACCCTATGTTTTCCTTCCTACATCACTGCGCATGGCACTTATTTCTCCCTGACAATTAACGCAAAACCGTACTCTGGTGTGCTTCTTGGAGAAACTCATGTGTTGCTTCAAGGCTATCTCTTTTTATAAGCCGATTACTTAGTTCTTTCTCATACATGGTTATTTTTACAAAATTAGTACAGTTATAACACTAGAAGATTTACAAGAAATATTTACAACTAAATGACTTGATATATTTTATACAAAAGGGAATTAATGTTGGCAAGTTAATGTTATCCTATCTAGTTTGATAAACCAATACTGGCTCTGGGAATGATCATGTTAAACCCTGAATGAAAAGCTAAAAGGTTTAATCTTTCATTCATGATTTAACAATAGCACCTAGAGGCTGTGACTGGTTATTGTGTCAACCAATCCAACTGAACACTGCCATTTATCATGAGATGCTGTTTTTGTTTTCTGAGTTTCATCTGTTTTGCATGCATGAAGTATGAACTGATACGGTAGGCAAGTTTTTAATATGTAATTTTCAATAAATTTATAACTTTCTTGTCCATATTTACAATGGGAAACAGTATTGTAGTCCCAGGAGATAGTAAGCCTCGTCCTCTTCTTCCAAATTTTACACATTCGAGTAATTCAAATATAGCATTCTCCTTCGTTGTCTTAACAGTAATGAAGAATAAACAAACATATTGTCAATGTTTATCATTCTCTTAAAATTAATTGATGAATTAATGCATTCAAAGTTATCCTACAATTAATTGCATTAGACCAATTAAGGTAAACACTGATGTGCTATACTTAAAACTTTCATCCATCGATAAAAATATAATCTACAGTCAAACTGAATTTGAATTTTGTAGCGCAGGTAGCCCAAGCCATGACAGCACATCCAACCAAAATAGGCACATGACGGCACTGATATATATATATATATATATATCTTGATTGTTATTGGTATTGTTGGAAGTTTTTTTTCCACTTGGTTAGACTATAATAAATTTAGTTTAATCCTTTATTCAAGTCAAACAAAGTTTGCACCTGAACTATCTTCAAGACTGAGGCAACTCGTGGTAAAGGTGGACTAAGCTCTCATTACTTGTTTAGTATCTCCATGTACACACTCTGTCCAAAAAGAAACCGAACTTTTGATAGAAAATAAGACACAGGCCAATTATAATTATTCAAATCATTTATTTCAATCGATATACTCTCCCTCAGCTTCGATACAGCATTTGGCACGGTCAATTAATTAGTTAAATGAGTTTTTTTATATCAGTTTTTGGATACTGTTGGGGATCGTGGTTATTGCAGCTTGAACGTTTTCAATGTATCACTTTCCTTTCATCGGCAAATGAAGTCGGGGTAAGAGAAAGAAGTCAGAGGGTGCTAAATCAGGTGAACACAGCAAGTGATCCAATACACAAACCTGGTCTTTGCTCAAAAACTGTCTCACAATGTTCAAACGATGAGATGGTGCACTATCGTGCAAAAGTGACCAGCTGCCTACATCACGATATTCATGCTGTATGCAACGAATTCTCGCTATCAATCACTTCAAAACTTTGAGATAAAACTCACCATTGACCATACGGAATGAATTCTTTGTGGATAATACCCTTGGAATCGTAGAAACAAATCAGCATTGTCTTTACTTTTGACTTCTCCAAGCAACTTTTTTTCAGATGCCCCTCTTCTGGTGGTTTCTACTCAGCACTCTGGCACTTTGTTTCAGGCGCACACTCAAAACACATTTCATCACCAGTAACAATTGTTTCAAGGAAGTATGAGTCCTTATGAGCTGTTTTAATGAGATCCTTGCAGTGTTCAATTTCGATACATTTTTTGGTATCGGTCAACTTGTGTGGAACAAATCGTGAATTCAATTTACAAAGGCCAAATGCTCAGTCAAAATGTTGTGCAGTTGATTTTGGAATCTCCAATTCATCTTCAATCAATCTCATGGACGATTTTGGTTTTTCTTTGATGAAATCATGCACTTTTTGGATGTTAACTTCGCTCAGTCCAGTTTTTGAACTGCCAGGCTTTGACGTCCTCAAATGTCTCAAGACCACTTTGAACTCATTTTCCGACCGTCCATCAAAACACAGTCGCTATAATTCGGCTTCTAATGAAACAAATGTCATAAACAGTTGACAACACTAATGAAGGTTGCCGCTTTTGACAACAAAAAGATACAAGGTGGTGCCACTAGTTTCTTCTATTTTTGAAAAGTTTGGTTTCTTTTTGAACAGAGGGTGTATAATGCTATGCATTAAGGGAAGGGCCACTACCCAGACCGGTTTCAATCTTTATTGAGGTCTCGTCAGTGGGAGCCAGACCCAGAGGTGGTGATACTAAGGTGGAAGTAAAGGAGAAGTCATATTTACCTATAGGAGTTGCCAAAAGGTTATTATTAAATTACTCTGTATTTAGAGAAAGATGTTGGAAGTGTTATTGGTATTTTTTTTTTTTTTTTTTTAGTAAGTGATGACAATGTAGATAATATACATAAAATAACTCACCTTGTGGATCTCTTGCTTAAAATGATTACATCCATCTCTTTCCCACCCAATTTGTTCAATTCATTCAAATGTGCATCATTTAAGCTACTTCAGAAAGCTTCTTCTGATATCCTTCCCATTCAGAAACTTATACCATGGGTATAATAGTATTCTCCTGAATGTCACCATTTCCAGCTTTATGGTTAAGCATTTAATCTTTCCTAATTAGAACATCCTTAAACTCAGTTGCTTCTCCAGTTAATGCATTCTAATTTATACAAGGTTAACATTTTACTTGGAAAAACTATCCCAATTTTATAATAAATATAGTTTAATCCTTCATCCAAGTGTATGCAAACAAAGTTTGCGCCTGAAGTATCTTCAGGACTGAGGCAACTCGTAGTAAAGGTGGACCAAGCTACTACAATTTGCCTCAGTCCTGAAGATACTTCAGGCACAAACTTTGTTTGCATTTATACACTTGGATAAACGATTAAACTAAATTTATTATAGTCTAACCAAGTGGAAAATAAACTTCCAATATCCCAATTTTAGTTTTATACATCCAATAAACTTGGATGCATAAAACTAAATGTGGGGAAACACATCCTCAGACCTTCAGCCAAACTGTCAAGAGAACCCAATCAAGCCCAGTAAGTTCTGTTGCAATTTAAATTTGGCTTTGTTGCTTAACTTCAGTCTTATTCTGTACACAAATGCACGATCTTTACCTGTGTACTGTTGATGATGATGCCAATTTTACTTTGCAAAATACAGAAAATGTTAAATTTTAATAATCATGTATATTGTCATCTCCATCCTAAAAATATTAATATAAACTCATGAGTAGGGTGGGGGAAAGAGGTATTAATAAAAAAATACTGAACTACAGATTCTCAGGTCTCAGTTCGGAGCCTCATGACTCATCAGCAATAGCATGTCATCACTGAACCTGTCAATTCAGTAATTGATTTTTTATTATAGGAGTCCAAAGACTCATTGTGGGAAACCCAAACTATGCACATAATATCTACAGTATACTCTCCCTGAATCCATTAAAAGACAAAGCATTAAGTGACTGACAAACCTATTCCATTCACTCACAACTCACCATATGAAAAATCTAGTCTCACACATTAACACTCTTGCTTAACTTCCAGGAATGACCTTTTGTTCTGTCCCCTCTAGCCAAGTGCTGATGCATTTCCTCTGCATTCTTCCACCATAGAATATGCTATGGTGGAACCAACTGGGGCTTCTCACCTAATGTCCAATCCTCACCTTCACATGTTGCACCCCTATAGTGAGTATCTACTGGGTACTGAACAAACGAGGATGGACTGGCAATTTGGGACTTAGCCAACCAAATTGCACTCTCTACTGGCTTCAACCACAAATGCATATGATGGTACAACATGAAATTTCATGCTAGCTGAGGTGTTGCCTGGTTAAAACAAGTCCCCTGCTGTTTTTGTAAAGGAACCAAGATGAACAATGAAAAGTCAGCTATTGGAACAAGTTCCAACTCAGAAGAACTGAAGACAGGAACCATCAATATAAGCAGTATTAATAGAAAGGAAATTGAACTTGAAGAATTTAAAAATTACCATAAGGACATAATCAGGATTATTGAGAAAAAGTCAAAATTAGGTGAGATCTTACTAAATTAGTATAGAATGTTATTTTCAGGCAATAATGGTCAAGAAAGGAAGGAGTAGCGATAGCATTCAACACCAAACATGATATAAACTTCTTGATAGGAAGACAGTTTCAAGGAAAGTTATGTGTGCAAATTTCAAAATGGGGACATGGACAATGAAACTTATTTTTGCCTATGGTCCCACAGATTTTTCTAAGGAAGAATTTAAGAGGAATTTCTTAGGTCATTAGAACAGGCAGCTGACATAAATGGAAGTGAGATCTGAACAGCAGAGTAGGAAATGAATCTCATCAAGCATATAAGAACATTTTGGGAAAATTTAGAGAAAGGACAAAGCTAATAATAATGATAAGTATTTAGTGGACTTCTGCTCAGGACACAGACTAGTCATTACTAAGACCATGTTTCAACATAAGATATGCACAAGTTTACAAGGAGAGAGGACACAAAAAAACACCTCATTGACTACGTCACTGTTGATAGTGATCTCGCCATGCTTGTTCAGGATACAAGAGTGTACAGAAAATTTGAAATGCCCATTACTTAGTACTAAGTAGGATAAAAATGAATATCACAATGAAAAGAACAGTTATTGGAGCAGCTTTTACAAGTAAATTAAAGACCTGACTAAACAAACACTACTGAAGAAAAATGAAACAAATCAAAAACAAGAACCTTGGAGTCTCAGTGGAAAACTCTGAAGAAAACATTCATTCAGCTAGGCAGGTATGTGGTGAAGTTGTCTGCAAGGAGAGAAAAATAAAAACACCATGGTGGACACAAGGAGTTAAAGAAGCAGTCCTGGAAAAGAAGAAAGCATACAAAATGTTCCTAGCAAAGAAGTTCAGCAGATGCCCTAAAAGAATACAGAAAAAATGTAAGAGCTATGCTGTGTGTAAAAGTAGCTAAACAAGTCATGAGATGACTGGCAAATAAATATCAGGAAGGTGACAAAATGTTCTGGAGGCTATTGAAGCAGCTTAGTAATGGAGGAAAGAGTACTGTAAAAGGAATTAAAAATGGTGACATGAAAGCTGAAGGGCCAGCAAAGGTTGGTCAATTGGTAGAGCCTCTGTTACTAATGGCTCACGAAAAAAGTTAAGCAAGTTTGAGTGTGGTTAGTAGTTGGAAGAGGATTTAACATTCCATACTGTTGCCACACTCTCCCTCGGTGAGTCTTTTGACTCCCTGGAAGTGTCACATAATAATAAGGTTATCCTACATTTCTGGAGTAATTACGTTGAAAGCCTCAAAGGAACCAAGCAGCGACAGAACTGTACTAGAAATTTTCAAGGAATGCAAAGGAGTACATATCAATACTTGAGGTAGAAAAAAGCTGTCAAAAATGTGAAATAAAGAAAGGAAGCTGGAGTAAATGATATCTGACCAGAAATGCTAAGTATGGGGGTATAAAAGTTTTACAGTGGCTACACTGCAAAATTCAGAGGGCTTGGTCAGAAAGTTGAATTCTAGATTGGAGCAGAGCTCTCCAATCTAATCAATCTCCAATCAGATCCATGTATCATATAAAATGGGAAATGAAACTGAATGTGAGAATTACAGAGGAATTTCACTAAGTGTTCCAGGCAAAATTTATAAGCATACTTGAAAAGTGGTTGAGAAAGATTGTGGAAGAGAAACTTGGAAAAAAGACAAGCTAGGATCAGGCCAAATAGAGGTTGTCAAGCTCAGATTTTCACTTTAAGACAAATAGTTAAGATATCGTGGGAATGACAAGAACTCTGAACTTAAGTTTTGTACATCTGGAAAAGGCATACAACAAAGTACCCAGAGAAAAGCTTTTCAAAATATTACAATTATATGGAGGGAAATGGAACATTATACAGTGACAAAACTGTACTAGAAATTTTCAAGGAATGCAAAGGGGTACATATCAATACTTGAGGTAGAAAAAGTAGTCTCAATACGTAGTCTATATTTATGTTAGCAGTTAGAATTGAAGGAAATATGTGCATTATCTCCACTCTTATTCATCATCTATATGGATCACATTATGAAAGAAAGTGGTATCAAGCCTGATATTAGAATTGGAGGTGTCAAACTTAGCTTTTGCAGATGTACTCCTAAACACATCTGGTGCAAGTCTTCAGGATTCACTAATTAAATGAATATTAGCTGTAACAAATTTGGTATGAAAATCAACAATAAAAACTTCAGCTACTACATTCTGAATGGCAATCCTATAGAGCAAGTAACATATTTCAGTTATTTAGGCACAGTTTTTAGCGAAGATGGCAGGTCAACTCTGGAATTAGACAACTGAATACGCAAAGATGGTATGGTGAATTGCCAACTAAGCAAATTTATATGGAATAAGAGAGAAATTAACTAAAACACCAAACTAGCAGTATACAAAACAGTGTTCAAATCAGTTTTAAGTTATGGGTCTGACATTTGGGTTAGAAATAAAGCACTTGCTCAAAGACTACAGACCAGAGATATGAGGGTTCTGAGAAAAATTAGGGGAGTGAATCAATGGTAGAATCATATTAAAAATGAAGATATTAGAAAGGAATTTTCACATTATTAGCATTCAGGAATGTATCAGCAGAGTTAATCTAAGGTGGTATATGGGCACTTAAATAGAATGTGTAATGAAAGGTTAGAAACAGGTGTCTGATGCCAAGATAACAGGAAACAGACGAAGACCAAGGTCTAGGTAGATTGAGTCAGTCAGAAGTGCCTTAGAAGCATGGAATGTTAGATATGACAATATTGGAGTGCTCACACGTATTAAATTGTTTTGGAGGAAATTTGTTGATAGAAGATTAATAATGTAAACTTAATCATGTAGTCCTGTCATAGTAACCTGAACACTCCTTGGAAGTAAACATAACAGGAAATTGATGGCATTTTCCAGTCCACTGTATGTTATCACATGATTTGTTCTCTTTCAATCTCTCTGTCTACCTAACTAGCACTCACTTTCAAAACAGTTACTACACATGGTCACTAGTTTCACTCTCCTTCCACATATCTTTCAGCTTTTGCAATGAATACATCTCTCATACATGCATTGCACTGAACAAAATAATAATAAGATTATTCACACATGTTCAATTTACTCAACAAGGATGTCTTGACCACCAACCACTGTTACACCACACCAAAAATACGTACTTTAAATAAACCTAAAATAACTTAGTCTATTGTGCAAAATATTTTTTTAAAAAAAGTAATCTATTAAAATGGAAATTCAACTAACTAATTTTGATTTTTATGACATCACATTACAAAAGTAATGTGATGGTTCTAAATTTTATAATATAATAATAATAATTTTATAATAAGATCACATCACAACAGTTTGAATATCATGGTTACAGATCTGAAATATTAATGAATACAAACGAGAAACTGAGTTTTTATTTGGTTGTTAATAATTAAAAATAAAGATTTTTTAACCCAAATAGTTTCATCGAAATTACTTGTGGTTTCTTCAGGGTATATATTTTACCCTGAAGTACATCTTTTATCGATGTATGGTTGTCAAATATAAAATATAAGATAACAAGCAAAGTCTGCAAGAATGTGAAGACAATGAAAGGTGACATGAGTCATTCACTTTTCAGCATTGTTTAGGAATGATAAGCAGAAAAGTTAAAATCTGGCAAATGAAAAGATTAATAAGAAACTTCCTATAAACAAGGACACTTCAGTACTGTCATCAGTGAAACTAGACAGGATGTAATAAACAAGAAAAAGATTAAAGTACGCAGTAGCATGGGTGAAAACACAGAACACTGGGATACATGAGCAGTGAGAAAATCCAAAAAGAGGAAACTCCATGGCAAGCAGTGAATGAGGAAAGAAGAAACTGGCCACCCTACTGAAGCATTGGGTGGCCAGTTTCTTGTCAAATGCCCTGGAAATGGCAAAATGATCCAGTTTCTTCAAACTGTTTGCTTGGATGAAGTCTATAATGTTGGCTGCACCCTGTTTTTTTTTTTTTTTTTTCAATTTTTCTTTGTGCCACAAGAATGATCTAATTATTTTTGTGGCAAAGGATGGCACAAAAAAACTACTATAGGGTTTTTTTAATTGCATTTTCATAATTTTGTATCTTTTTATCCATTTTTACCTGATCTGGAAACCTTGTTTTAGACTAAACATGGAAATTTTCAAGCGAATTCAGGTCTCCAATAAGAAGGACTCTGGTTTCACACCACCACACAGTGAAATCTGTCTTACACCTGAAGACAAAAACATACATCTATTCCCATGTTGGGATTTTTATAAACACCCAGACGTTTATAAAATGGAACTTTGTCTTTAGGAGAGTGTAGAAAGTTTTATAAGGTGTTGACTGGTTTTAAGGCCATTCCAATGTTGAGTGACTTTAATATTTTGGCTGTTTTTCTTGATGTACTGCCAACATATGGTATGGATACAGTGCCTTTGTAATTAATTTTTGGGTTAGCAGAGGATGAGTTGTCAAAAAATAAGTTTCTTTAGTACTTTAGTAGCCATTTTTGTTATGTTTAAAGTTCTATTTTTCAAGGTTTTGATTATAGCTAATTTTTGTGAAGGGTGATGGAACAAACTTGCCTGTGCTAGTTTCATTCCTATAGATGTCTTCCAAAATAGCTACTCCAAAAAAGTATTAAAGAAACTTATTTTCTCACAAATCATTCCATGATACCCCAGAAATTAATAACAAAGGCACTGTATCCATACCATACACTGGCAGTACATCCAAAAAAATAGCCAAAATATTAAAGCCAGTCAACATCAGAACAGCCTTCAAACCAGCCAATAGGGAAGAAAAAACTGGACTCTAAACACACATCCACAGAAAAAATTGCACCGTAAATTGGCAGGCATGCCCCTATTTCGAAGAGAATTACTTCAACAGGTTGTTCAAGGAGTCCTCCAAAGTGATTCGCTCAAAAGGCACACTAAATAAAAACTAAGGAATGTTCATACAACATTGAAGACCTGTCCTGTGCCAGCGATCACATGCATGTTGTGTGCAGACTACACACCAATGTAGTCTGCACGCAACATGCCTAATGATACTAATGATTGAATTTTCATTTCAATCTTTTCAATTTATAGATATTAGCAGTTGTTGATGCCTTTTTTGGTGATATTTTCCTATGTCAAGCAACCTCCTGAAGATGCTGTTAGCCATATAGACAGCAAAAGATGTTGAGGAAATACATCTAGAATATACAAGTTAAAACCTGATGTCTGTCATTCTATTAACTCTGCTAACATACAGAATCTTACAATCATAATCAGGTTTAATGAAAGAAAACATCACAAAGAAATAAACACAGGTTTAATAGTTTCAATATTTCTTCCTTATATTTTAAATAAAGAATTAACTCAGTAACATAATACGTACAATTTATTGTTTCATTATTTTCCGTAATACAATTATGAGTATTTCTGATTAATTTCTCATATTAAAACATTTAAAGATACATATATGAAACCACATATTACAAATTAAATTTCTATATTTTAACATACTCCTTAGAAATTCATTCTGGTGAATTATGGGGGCATCTATCATGTTAGAATTATGAATTATAACTTCAATATAATAAACCATTATAACTGCCAGCCTGGTTGGCTTGTACATCCACTCCTCCACTAGCTGTGGTTTCAAATTCCACCACAGGCATGGTTTGTTAGCAACTGTCTTTAGGTGGGAGATGAAAAGGATGAAGTTCGTCACCAGGTGATAGACCACCACCCTTGTTATTGAAAGCCTGAAGTGGCTTGAAAAAGGTTAAATGTTTTAAAAACTAAAAATGAAAAAAAAAAAAAAAAAAGTGAAAGAAAAATAACAAAAATTCCATGACATCTAACATACTTATTAATGTATCACAGTTGATGGCTAATCTAGATACAATTGCATTTGAATGTCTTGTTTTAGAAAAGTTTAAAATTGCCTTATCAACCTTAATTCTTTTTGAGCTTCTTGAAGGATCCTTATTTTCCTCGGCACTTTTTAAATGCATTCCATCCAATACCTCATTAGTCCAGTAACATTCGATCACAACTGCACTGAGTTGCTTACTCAGTTTTGCATTTCTTAATGTGTTTCTAAACTTTGGATGGATTTAAATTTGAAATAAAAAATATTAAACTTACTAAATGTGATCCAAATTTAAAAGTAAAAAGGAAAAATAACTTCAGCAATAAAAATATTTATATTATTAAGAGAGAGACCCCGAGGGAGTCAGCGACTCATCCAGGGAGGCCACATACAATATGCAACAGTACCCATACTTATTTTTGAATTCATTTACACTGCTTGCACATGCAACATCCATTGGCAACCCATTCCAATCACTCACTACCCTAGGAGGAGAGAAAAATCTAGCCCTAATCCCCCCCCCTCTTAGCAAGTTCCAAGGATTGGTGAATTATGAAAAATTTGATGAACTGATGAAAAATTCCATCAACTGAAATCATGTATGACCCTTTCAGAAGTTTGTACATCGCAATCACATCGGTGCTCTTACTCCTGTTTGCTAGTATATAAAGTCTACAAATTCTCAATGTCTTCATAACCAGCATTCCACAATCCTAATATCATTTTAGACACTCTCCTTTTGCACTCACTCCACTATATTAAATCACAACAGAAACCAGACCTGCACAATAGACCAAGTGAGGTCTTATCAAGGCATTGTAAAGAGGCAAAATTACATCCTTATCTTTACATGTGATAGTTAATTTCAGCATTGCACTTATCTTTTGATAAGTGCAATGATAGCATGTTGAAGTTCATAGCCCCTGAACCTCAACATGCTATCTACTAACCTCCAAGTTCTCTAGTCTGATCCCACCAATAACACAACATTGAAAATCTAATCATGCCAGAGTGCATGGCTTTGCATTTACTGACACTGAACAGACATCTGTTTTCCTGTCTTATTCCAGCTTATTCAAAATCATTCTGCAAGTACTGAATATCTGTGGCATTCCTGATTACACTACTCACCTTTGCATCATCAGCAAATATCTATATGTCACCTTTCAAATCCTTCCCAATATCATTAATGTACAACAATTTATAAGAAACACTGATGGGAAGTTTAAAATTACCATTCCTATATTTTACACTACAAAATGTAACACTCTTTGACCTCGAGTTCCTTCTGTCTCATACTACTTGAGGAAGTTGTCTTGAATACAGCAAATTTAGTGTTTTGACTAATTTCTATCTTATTCCATATATATTTATTCAGTTGACTTCCTACCATACCAGCTTCGTTGTTTCAGTTGTCTATTTCCATATTTAATTTACCATCTTCATTAAAAGATGCTGGAAGTTTTTTTTTCTTTTCCTTTGCTGTACACAAGACAGTGATCAAACTAATTTTAACTTATCGATCTGACAGCTGGGTTAAAAATAAAACACTTGACCAAAGACTAGAGACCGCAGATATGAGAGTTCTGAGAAAGATTAGGGGCATGAACAGATGGTATCAATGGCAATATCATATTAAAAATGAGGATATTAGGAAAGAACTTGACATTGTTAGCATCCAGGAATGTGTTAGTAGGACTAATCTCAGGTGGTATGAGAATGGAAGAGAAAAGATTAGCAAAACAATTTTTTATAGGTAAATATGGCTTCTCCATTGCTTCCATCATGGTATCACTAACTCTGCATCTGGCTCCCACCGACGAGACCTCAATAAAGGTCGAAACTGGTCTGGGTAGTGGCCCTTCTCTTAACGCATAGCATTATACATGTCCGCAAGGAGATGTGCTTTGCATTATGGGAAATACTAAGACAAGGAGTGAAGAGAGCTTGGTCCACCTTTACCACAAGTTGCCTCAGTACTGAAGATACTTCAGTTGCAAACTTTGTTTGCTTACACTTAGATAAAGGACTAAATTTATTGTTATCTTCATTAAAAATTGTGCCTAAAGAGCTGAAATGTTTCATTTGTTCTATAGGTTGTCCTTTCACAATGCAGTTGATATTTTCAATTCTTCTGCCTACATTCACTGTTTTTGTCTTGTTATTGCTAACCTTTGTACCATATCTATTACAACAGTAATTCAATTCAGTCAGGGAATCTTGTAGACTTGTATAGTTATTTAGAAGTATAACATCATTTGCATAAAGCAAAGAGCTGAGATCAACATCTCCAATTTTGATATCAGGTTTAATACTTCATAATGCAATAATTCATATAGATAATAAATAACAAAGAGGATAATGTACATCGTCGCCTGACAACAGATTTAACATTAAAATATCTTCCTGTAGTTCAATTCTAACTGCTGACTTACAACTCAAAGAATAAGTATTGCTTCAAATAACATCATCCTCATAAAGCAAAGAGCTGAGATCAAAATCTCTAATTTTCATATCAGATTTAATACCACTTTCCTTCATAATATGATTCATATAGAAAATAATGCCCCATTGACCTAATACAGCTATAGCATTTTGAATAGCTTCTCTCTTGGCACCTTGTCATATGTCTTTCCCAGATCTACAAAACTGAAATACAGATCATTGTTATATTCCAATGATTTCTGAACTATTTGTCATGAAGTGAAGATCTGATCCTGACAGCCTCTATTTGGCCTGAATCCAGCTTGTTCTCCACCAAGCTTTTCTTCCACAATTCTTCTCAACCGTTTCTCAAGTATACTTGCACCTTACCAGGAACACTCAAGTAAGGAAATACCTCTGCAATTCTCACATTGTTTTATTTCCCTTTTTGTATATGGGTACTATGAGACCTCTACTCTAATCATCTGGAATTCATTCCCCTGTCCAGGCCTTCTGAACTATGCAGTGCAGCCACTATAAGACTTTTATACCACAATACTTGAGCATTTCTGGTCTAATATTGGCTGGCCGAGTGATTAGTGTATTCACTCTCCAGACAGAAGGTTGCGGGTTCGAATCCCGCCATGGGGCATGGATGTTTGTGATTTTCTGTGAAAATACTAATGGTGGTCTCTGTAGATGGCATTGGTGTAGATAATGAACATAGTTGTAGTTGGTGGATTGAGTGGTGGAGAGGTGTGGAATAGGTGCCCTCCCTCGATAAGTCTTTGGACTCCCTGGAGGGACTATGTAATAATAATAATAATATCAGGTACTACAGCTGCCTTTCAACATTTGAGGCTTTTCATGGTTTTTTCTACTTCAAATATGGATATGTATTCCTGGTTGCATAAGTGTTTTTTTATCACTGTGCATTTTCATTTTCATTTAGTAATTTTTCGAAGTAATTACTCCATACAACAAGGATATCTTTTTCTCCTGTTTTCCTGTCACCTTTATCATCTCTAATTCCTTTTACAGCACTCTTTCCTCCATTTCTGAGCTTCTTCAACAACATTCAGAATATCTTGCCACTTTCTTTATATTTATTTTCTATGTTCTTACCAGTCTTCCAATGAGTTTTATTTATCTAGTTTCAGTATTTAGCTTTCTTACATTTGTGTCTGTATTCTCTAAGAGCACAAGCTGACTTATTTGCCAGGAACTTTTGATATGCTTTCTTCCATTCCTTCACTGCCTCTTTAACTTCCTATGTCCACCATGAGGTTCTGATTTTTTTATCCTTGCACACAACCTTGCCAAATGCCTCTGGCTGAATCGATCAATATTTTCTTCAGGGCTTGCCACTGAATCTCCAAGGATTGGTACTGGAAAAAATCATAAAACACGCCAACTCAACATCACCAGAGTTCAAGATCGGTACTATCAACATAAGCCTGAATGGTAAAGAAATAGAACTAGCTGAGGGAATAGAATAAGTACCAGATATACGTAATATGGGTGACTGAAACAAAAGAAGAAAAAACTGATGAGATCATTCTGAACAACAAATACAAAATATTATATTCAGGCAATAACAATCAAGGAAAAGAAGGGGTAACCACAGTATTCAACACTAAATATGAGGCTAATCTTCTTGAATGGCAGCAATATCAAGAAGAGTGATATTGTGAAATATCACTCTTCTCGTGAAAAGTAAAGAGTTAGTCCTTGTTGGGAATCTAAATAACAGAGCAGGAAATGATTATCAGACATACAAAAATATTTTGGAAAATTTGGAGAAAAGCTAATAATAATGGCAAATATCTGTTGGATTTCTGCTGAGGACATGGACTGGTTATTAATGACACAATATTTCAACATAAAAAGGTGCACAATTCACATGGGGAGAAGAGGCAAGGAATAAGAGACGTCTCATCGACTATGTTATTGTTGATAGTGATGTTTTCTCTCTGGTGCAAGACACTAGAGGGTACAGGCGATGTGAAATTGGAAGTGATCACCATTTAGTCTCGAGCAGGATAAAATTGAATTTCATATTGAAAAGAACATGTAAGAAAATTTTAAAGCAAATAAAAGTTAAACAGCTCTCATGTGTGAACTGTAGACTACAATACACAAATGTTCACCATGGTTCACTGGCGAAAACAATGGGGGGGGGGGCGGTCTTTTTTAACTGAGGGGATAGCCGGCATGAAATTCTGGCATGCTGTACCATCATTTTATATTGTGGTTTAAGCCAATAAGAATAGAAGTTGGTCAGCTAAATCCGTAATTTCCAGCCCCACCTCATTCATTCAGTATCCAGGTAGATACCTAACAGGGTGCAACATGAGTAGGTGAGGATTGGACATAATCAGAAGCACTGGTCAGTTCTCTGCATTCCTTTAACGGCTATGTAGAGAACACTCCACATAGCCATTAAACAGTTTTGAGCCTTAAACACCCCTCTAATTTAAGTTTTAATGGTAAATTGAATATGTTTGTGTTGTTTGTTTTCGGGTGGCTGAGTGAAGGTGTTTGAAGTTTATCACCATGTAGCTAAATAACAAAAATATCAATTATCTAAGCCAAACTTTAGGTTTTGAAGTAGGAGAACCTACAGCAGATTGCTGAAGTTTCTGTATAAAAGTTGACGATAGGAGGGGTAAGTGGCTGTTTTCTCTTGGTAGATAAAAATTGTGTCACATAAAGTAAAACTTATTTGGGCAAGATTGATCCTGATATCAGGTGAAAATTTTTCCAGGAAAAGTAGAGTTATGTCACTGATTGGATTTATTAATTAAAACTAATAAATCTTTGCTAAGTGATGTTCTTAATTTTGTTGCCTTTTTTTTTTATATAGAAGGGGACATGATCTAAGAATTTCTTGTTGATGATACTAGTTTCTTAGTTAAGTAATAATTAGGGCAGCCGATATCTTCAAATGTTGGCTAAAGCAGCACTTCGTGTATTTTAAGATGGCACAAATTCCTGTGGTGTATGCAGTGGTGAGCTATGGAAATTTTAACAAATGGCTCGCATCGTCGAGCAAAAAAAAAGCTGTATTTCACCCAAAAACTTTTATTAATAAAAGTTAATATTAATTTTAATCATGAAATATTTGTTTAAAAATGATCTAAACATGAAAGATTTGCACACAATCATCTGTGTTAATTTATCTTACGTAAGAAAAACATTATTTAACTATCAAAATATAATAAGAATAAAATCTTTTAATCGCACATATGAAATAGTCTGCATTTTTTATAAACAAAATAAATTTCTTTTGTTTGTGATAGAAGTTATGACAAACAATCTATAAAGAATAAATAAATATTATCTAAACACAATGTTATATTTCTCTTTTGTTTTTTTACTTCAAGTGATAATCAACTGTACCAATCAAGGGACATTATTTTATAGTCCTATTTATTTATTTGCGATTACCAAAAGTGAATTCTTATTTGTAAAATAGTAGTAACAGTAACTATAATATTTTATTTAATAAAATCACTTTGTTAGGTTACCGCATGAGTTTGTCACTTAATATATTTCAAAAAAGTTTTTTTTTTTCTTTTTTGAAAAAATAAAAAAAGTAAACAAGAACAAGGGGCTCGCAAATTTCAGAAAAATTTAACAAAGAACTCAGGTGAGCCCCTTATGGCTCACCACTGGGTGTATGTGTAGTGTAGTAAACTTTGTAACACTGGCTGATAACTGGGAAATGGGACTTAATAAACTGAATAAATTGATTAATTAGTAAAGTAATAGTTTTTTTTTTAATCCAGTTGGATATATTTTACTACTTGATAAGCATTGTCAGAGACTGATTAGTCTTATGAAGGCGAGTTGGATAGTTTAAAAAATAGTAGCATTACCTTTATCTGCTTTAGTACTAACAATATGCTTGTTTACTTTTAATGATTAGAGAACAGTCACTCCTCAGAAAAATTTCACTATTAATCTAAAAAAAAAAAAAAAAATTCTTCCAAATAACATCTAGATGCAATTATTTTACAGAAGGGTTCAACACTGCCAGAAGTTTGGGGTGGAACAGATAAAGACCTTCATTCGAGAAATGTTTATTTCTACTGTTCAGTGAAACAGGAGAGTAAAAATACTAATTTGGAAATAGAAAGCAGATATAGAAATCAGAGGTTATTCCTTTCAACATCACTGATGTACCAGATAGAATGATTAGGTAATAGCTACTGCCTATTTACAGCAAAGGCATGTATATTAATATTGGGAAGGATTTGACAGGCAACATACAGCTATTTGCTGATGATGCAAAGATAGGTAGGGTAATCAGGAATGCAGTACTTGCAGAATGATTTGAATAGGCAAGTCAGTAAATGCAAAATCATGCACTTTGGCATGATTAGATATCCAATGTCATATTATATTGGCGAGATTATGCTAGAAGAAACTAATCAGGCTAGGAATCTTGAAGTGTTAGTAGATAGCAAGATGAAGTTCAGAAGCCATATAGCAAATACAAATACAAAGATTGCAAATACAACTCAAAAGATAACTGCAATGCTGAAATAAATTTTGACACAAAGATAAAGAAGTTATTTTGCCTCTTTACAAGGCCTTGCTTGATAAGAACTCACTTGGATTATTGTGCACAGGTCTGGTCTCCTGGTTTCCACTGCGATTCTGATACAGTAGAGAGCACAAAGGAGAGTTAAAAATGAAATCAGGATTGTGGAATACTGATTATGAAGACAGATTGAGAATTTGTAGACTGCAGACACTAGCAAACAAGAGAAAGAGGAGTGATAGGATTGAGACTTTGTAAGTCTGAAAGGCAGTCAGATTATTTCAGCAGATGAAATTTTTTCATTTTATGGAGAGTGGGAAAAGGACAAGAGGGCATCCTTGGGAGCTGAGAATGAATGCTACTAAGAAAAGGGTGAGGGCTACATTTTTGTTTCATAGGGTGGTGCATGAATGGAATGAACTGCCATTGGACAATAAGTGTGCAATGTGAATTCAAGAACAAGCATGATAGCTTGTACATGAAGTAAGTGGCCTCTCACAATGAATCCCTGACTCCCTGGAGGTTGCTCTTAATAATATTCAAATCTTATTTAGGGCACCATGAATAAATCATGGATGATTTGCACTATAAATTAAATAAATGGTATATTCACAACTCTAACACGTTCTCTGTAGACAGAAATTATGGCAGTATAAGTGGCTGTTGGGTCTATGTATTGTGCAGTACTGCAATATATTTGATAACACTGACAAACATGAGTTGCACAAATCAGTAATAAATAGTGGGTGCTGTTTTGTTAACTTTGTTTACAGCAGTAAAATTCTCCATTCTAAAGATGGTGTTGTGTCAGAAATAACTGGCCCACTATCAGTCAGCCATTTGTTTCAGACACAGCATGAGAAAATAGTGACTTAGGATAAAGACATGCTTATACTCTCAAGAGCAGAGGTAAAGAAGTAATAAATAGATTGTAATCAAAAAGGTATATCAACTTAATTAATAATATTGTTGTAAAGTAGTCCAAATACTGTTTTAGAATCATGCCCAATATAGGGAAAATTATGTTGAACAACTAGGAATTATGTTAACCAATCAACGGAAGGTCAGATCACTACGTAATAATCCACAATGACACAGCAGAAAACCTGCAGTCATCCGGTAACCCCTGCCGTAACAGTTCGTCAAGAGAGCCATCAAGAAAAGGATATGACATCATCAGTACCTGACGAATCAGAGATAGCTAATTGAGTGTCGAAGACAGAGAGAGAGGACACTCGCCGATGAGATATAAGGAGCGGCACGCACTTTAAATGCTCTCTTGTTCCTGCATTTTTTCCTGTGTTCCTGTTCAAAGGCCGTGAGGGCTCAGGAAGCTTGTCCTCGGTATCCAGCAACTTTCCACGTTGCTGTGGGACCCGATGTGTACAAGACGTTCGACAGAACATCGGGAGACCAGCAGACAGAGCCATTGGTGAATCTGCCGCCAATGTGAGGATAGCGAAGGGGATCCTTCGAGAAGAAAGGAAAGAGATAGACAGCGGAGCGACAAGGGAATCTTGCCATGCCCGAGGAAAACCCGGAACTGAAGCTAAGGAACCACCTCACTAAGGAAAATAGCCAGTAAGGTGCATATCTTTTACCTTATGTATATCAAGTATTGTAGAACCAGAGGAAACGAAAAGGAGAACTTTAAGCATAGCCCTGCTCGCCCCAACTAGGTGATCTGTTTTTTGGACTAATCATCTGTGATAGGACCTTCCTGTTGTAGCTTAAATTTCTGTGTACGAGAGACACTATAGTAGGACTGTTATGAGATGACTCATATGTGATAAATGTGTGAAGGCACTTTCTTTATATTAAGCCTATAACTTGTATAAATTTTACAGCAAGGAGTTTCTAACCAAGATAGTAATTGATAAATTGAGTGAACATATCATGTGTATCTAGCTAACGTTGTATCACCAGAATTTGCATAACCACTAGAGTATCATTTAATCTTAATGCAAAGTACAGAAATAAGATTGATTAACTGATGCTCTTGGAATATAATCATATGCGCCTGTATATTAAGAAGTATGTGAGAGTGATTTTAACGCTTAGAATAATTGAGTGAGTTTATTGCAATAGCATGAGTATTTGTGCATGAACTTGTTTTTTCTATATTGTTATTACTTGATTTCCATATATGATTTTTAGTTCAATTAAATGTATTATTTTAAATCAAAGCTTGCGAGTTCTGTTGTTTGAGACTGAATTATTACTTAGAAAAGTTCGGACCTGTGTAAGTGGGAGGGACGTTTTTATGCAAGGTAGAGAGGGAAGCCACGACTGCACACCACGTTATCCCTATTCTCAATAATATTGTCGAGATAGTAAAGTAAACCTAGGTATCCGGAACTAGTTACTGGCTGGCGCAATCGATCTAAAAATAATTTGTCAGAAGCTGATTTCTGGTACATGTAAGATAAAGATAAAATTAAAGATGAAAAGGCAAAGAGAAAGACATAACAATGGATTTATTATTCCTAGTACAATTTGGACATTTTTATATCTTTTATAATGGTCTAACCAACTATGTCACCATAGATTAACCATCAATCAAGAAAAAGAAATTATTATCACAATAATGATAAAACATCATGACCAGGATGTGAAAAATCAAGATAATATGTTGCAGTGTACAATTTCAGGATACACAACCCAAATGTATTCTATCTCTTGAAAACAAATATAGAGGCAAGAGAAAGAGTCATCCATTATTATTACTGCCAATTGCATATATGGAAGACGAAACAAAAATGAGTTGCTATCTCCATGCTTTTTTTCTCTCAAGCAAAATGGGTTCAGTATGTATTTCATTTTCAAAATTTGATTGGTCAGTAATGTACATAACATTAAAGAAAATGGCTATTGCTGATTTGGAAATGTCAAAAAACTGTTTGATAATTACTCCAAATGTCAATTAAAAGCTATTACCAAACAGTTTTTTTTTTTTTTTGACGTTTCCAAATCAGTGATAGCTATTTTCTCAATGCTATGTACATTGCTGACCAATCAAATTTTGAAAATGAAGTGCATGCTAAATGGCTTCAAATGTCAATGTTTTAAACAAATTTTGCAATTTCCTGCATCCAACACAATGTACCAGTTTAAACCTTCACATCCAAACTCATGATACTTGAAATTCACAAATTCCCTTTTCACAGTAATATGAAATAACAAACTACCCCAGTTATAATGAATCTGTTTTGCCTGATCTCAGTAAGCCACACATGTAGCTAATATACAGAGAAACCTTGGATTCTTGTTTTTAGGGCACATTCTTCTCTCCATCTGATCTTTTTCCTTATAAAATGCTCTTTCTTATATAGTAAAACTTAGAGTAAAACATGTGAAGTACTCATAATTACAGAATTGAGAATCCTATTATTGTTTGATCATCATACTAATGATGTCTTATGAGATAAGACAAAATATTTACATAAAAAAGTTAATTTACTGTGGCATATGTGTTATTCTATAGTTCTATTATAAAAGGAAAATTGTTTATGCTGAGGACATAACTGTGACATACCTTACATCTTAAATGAGCCAAAATTGTATACAGATTGTTTCACCAGACTGGGCCAGTACTCATCAGTGCAATTCTTTCACGTTCTAGTCATACTTGCTGGTCCTCTCAATTGTTGTGGTTCTTATACTACAGCCTTGCAATACAAGCCAGAAAACATTTACAGAATTCAGTATAATGGTTGTATAGAGCAGTACTTTCCAAACTTATGTAAAGGCCCTTTTGGAAAAACTAAAATATTTCACAGCCCCCATCGAAAAAAAAAATCATAATACAGACATATATTATTATAAATTTTATTGTATTTATATTCAATACAAACCATACACAGTGAATAGTGCAAAAATCAAATGCAAATATTACATTTTTAGCATCTTACATACACATTTGACATGCCACATTATCTTATATTTTTATATAGATAAATATATTGTTATTGTACATTTGTGAACCAACACTAATGTGTGATTTTTTCCATTAAAATATAAAAAATAACAAAAAGAAATAATAATAAAAATTAAATATGTTTCTTTTAAGATAAAAAATATCTACTTAGTCTTAAAACTTTTGAAATTTGTTTTTATTATTTCATGGCCCACAGTTTGGGAAGAAATGGTGTAGAGCACACTTTGTGATCATGATGCAAGCAGAGTATGGGCCTCACATTTTTTGTTTGCCTACGTTCCCCTTCATCCAAGGCATACATATGAACTCATCTGACTCAAGCTTCAAAACATGCCATGGACAACTGGTATAAGCAGCTAAAATTTTTGGATTGGAAATATTACTTAACATGCTCTAAATGAGCAAGGTTTAGGTGAAGTTTTCACATGACAATACTGAATGTTCTCTTGTCAATGACATAAAGTGCACTGCAGTACTTATTCTACAAATCACTAAAATCTGGCAAGTTTCTAATGATTCTGTATGTTATGTTGAAGAAAATGTAAGTTACATATCTTATTCTATAACCATGTTTTTTTGTCAATAACAAATGAATAATGAATTTTTTAAGATAATTAAATCAAATATGAAAATGTTGATTCTTGTGCAAGGATCAACATTAAATGAAATTAATGAATAAAAGTTAAAACTGTCGATATCCAACAGATGCATTCTTTTACAGAGCTCCTATGAAAATTTCTTTGTCTCCCTCAGTTGTCTACAATAAACTTTCAAAATTAAGTTCATAATTTTGAACAGCAAAATTAAATTAAAACAGCTGAAGCCTTCATTTGAAAATAACATATAAGATATAAGAAATGTTAAAAATCAAAGTATTCCTTACTTCACAGTGCCAGAAAATCTTTTATCTTTTTGAGGATCATAGTTTTTAAGAGCAATCTGTAATTCAACAGTCTCAACAAACTTTCTTGGCCTCTTCTGTGAATTCTCTAATGTAGCATTCACACATTCATAGAGGGTATCTCTACTTACTTTGGAACTGAAATTAAAAAATAATTACTCCAAGCAGTTTTTATATGCACAACAAGAAACAAAGCCTTGCAATCAGTATTATAAAAGAGCAGAAATTTAAACAAATAGATTACTTTTTTAGTGATGCAGCATAAGAGACTGAGACCTATAGTACTCTAACAATACTGACAAAGAGGGAGGAACATTTATTAAGATTAAACCTAAACATTGATTTAGATCAAATTTTAAACTGCTTACAACCATCTGGGGAATTTAGCCCAAATGGACTGAAGTGATAATCATTTATAATGTCCCAGTAGTCTAAATGATGCAATTATTTCTCCCAAGTGGTTCAATCATTTGACTAAATTATTAATATAGTTATTTCTTATGTTTAATGAACTTGACAACTAGTAAATTAAACCAAAATTACATCATTCAACTGATTTTTACAATTTATTCTTTAACAAAATTCCAATTTCATCTATATACAGTACTCCCACTTCACCTAAAGAAAAAAAAAAAGAGCATACCGACTTATGTTGGAAAACAAACTTAAATAGATACTTCAGAAAATTTAGATACAGACTAAGAATTACATTCAGAAAAAACAAGTTATACTGATGTTAAGCAAATGCAATGATATGCAACTAATCCTTTACCTAAGCAAGGGTATAAAGGATTAATACAAGAATATAATTTCTTGTAACCCAAGTGGTAAATCTCTCTGATGTGGAGTATTTAATATAAAACCCCGAAGTTACGCAGTAGGTGGGACCAACAAAAAGTGCGCAAGTCGAATTCGCGTAACTCGGGGTATAATTTTGCATGTAATTTATATATACAAATATACAATTGGGACCAAAGGTTTACAAACACACCTATATTTTTTAAGAAATATAATCATAATTGTAGTTTTTCATACATAAAAAAAAGGAAGTTATTTCGATGTCGATGGTTTCATAAAATCTAATAGATTCGTCTGATGGCATAATGTCTTTTTCTTGTCACGCAAAATTTCTTCATAGCAAGCTAACAATTTTTTTTATTCCTTGCCTTGTGGCTACAATTCGTTCCTCGTTAGAATCTATGTCCTCCAAAATCTGTAAACCTTGGACTTGCTTCTTTTGGATGACATTATTATTTTTTATGTGATAAAATTTTTATCAAGAACATAACATTAAACAAACGCAAGGTTTGTAGACTATAAAAATCATGTATGAAAGGAGACCACGCAAAACACATCAGTGCTTGTTCACAGCATGTGCGACACTGGCGAATGCGACCGGCGCCTGAAAGATATGACTAGTGGTGAAGTGGGACGGAAATATGTACATATAAGAAACTGAGTAACTCCGGATTCGTGTAAGTCGGGGTATGACTGTAATTTGGTTTTACTACTTGTATGCTGAGACCTGCATATTTATAACAATTTTTCTATAGCCATTTTAGGATAATTTGTGTAAGTCTGAATTTATATACTTCATGGTCTAGCTATACACAGGACTCCAAAAAATACAACTTCAATATAATAGTCACAAAAAAAATTTACTTTCCTAAGGTATTGGGGTCTACTTTATATATTGTTATAGGCAATGTTTTAAAAAACTAAATGACTAAATGTTATGACTGATGAAAAAACAAAGTAATGCATTCATTCTCACTTATACATACATGTAATTATGCAGAAATATCGTTTAAAAATGTGTGCCACAACACTGATCGTTGCAATTCAGTTTGGGCCTTTCATTTATTATCCATAATGAAGGGTGGACCCAGATTCACTTCTCACGATGCATATTCACATGATCATCGTGACTTGTTTTTGCAAAATAATTCTATTTTTTTAAAATTAAAAAGCATGTTATGTAAAATGTTAAACTTTAATTACACTAAGTTAGTTAATGTTGTGAGCAATGAAAATAAACTTAGGACAAAAGTGTATTACAATATTGCACACTGACTTAAACGTAAAGGTGTCGGAAGAATAAGATGTGTGCAAGTACTCAAGTGCTTCTTTTTTTTTTTCCTTTATTTTTTTTATTTTTATTTTTGGAATGATACATAATGGTACTGCATACCGGTACAATTAATAAATTAATAGTTAATGTTGTTGCCTCAAGGGCTCACTTTAGTGAGTACAGGCATGGCAAACCCGAGGTACCAGATGCTGGACCATGCCTTACTTCATGTAATATACATCTGTTACATTATTCTGTAGACTGGTCCCTCCTCTTCTTTCTTTGCTTCTTTCTCCTCTCCTTGCTCCTTCCCCCTGATGCTATTAGAGTATTCGAGGGCTAGGGGTGAGTCTTTCCTATCTTGCCTTAGCAAGATAGGAAATTTTCTTGCGAGCCTTTCCTATCTACCATTTCGTCTTATGCAGCTACTGAAGGAGGCAAGCTAGCCTCAATAGGTGCCGGTCCCAAGCCCGGATAAATGGCGAGGGTTGATGTCAGGAAGGGCATCCGGTCGTAAAACTTCAATGCCAGCTGAAACTGCGATATGAGGGCTAGGGCGTACCCCTTAAGCGACACGCAGCCACATCGCCCTACAGCTGCGAGAAGTGGACAAGGGCTACCGCATCAAGGGTGGGTGCAGTTAAAGAAGCGAGCAGGTGGACAGGATGTTGCGAGTGGGAACACTGAATGTTGGAAGCATGACTGGAAGGGGAAGAAAGGTGACAGACATGATGAAGAAGTTGGACATTTTATGTGTGCAGGAGATAAGGTGGAAGGGAGGAAAGGCAAAGGAACTGGGAGATGGATATACATCGTTCTACTCTGGAGCGAATAACGAGGGAAGAAATGATGTAGAAATTGTGGTGTGTGGCAGAATGAAGGGCGAAGTACTGGAAGTGGGTAGAAGGAACGACAGGATCATGCAAATGAAATTGGGTCTTGGAGAAGAAAGGGTGGTCGTATTATGTGTATATGCCCCACAAGTTGGTTGTACAGCAGAGGAGAAAGATGAGTTCTGGAACATGTTAGATGAAGAAATGAGGGAACTGGAAGAAAATGAGATGGTGATTGTCGGAGGAGACTTGAACAGACACATAGGGAGACAGAATAGAGACTGTGAAAGGGTGCATGGTGGCTACGGAGTGGGAATGATGAACCAGGAAGGAGAGAGGGTTGTGGACTTTGCAGTAGCGTTTGATCTGACAATTGTGAACTCGTTTTTCTACAAGAGGGAAGAACATTTGATAACATTTAGGAGTTGGTAACAACAGTTCACAAATTGACTACATTTTGACTAGAAGAAAACATAAGGCTGTGACAAATTGTAAAGTAATTCCAACAGATCAAGTAGCACAGCAACACCGACTGCTGTGCACAGACTTTAAAATAAGATTGAAGATAAGAACCTCTGGATGCCATGGGATGAAGACAATTAAGTGGTTTCGTTTAAAAGAGGAGAATGTGAGGAATTGTTTTAGGGAGAGGGTGCTAGAGAGGATTTCGGATGGACTGGAAAGTGTACAAGATTGATGGAAACATAATTCAAAAGTAATCCTGAGCTGTGCAATCGAGGTGCTTGGTGAGACATCTGGAAAGATTAGAGAGCAGAAGAAGAAGGGTTGGTGGTGGAATAATAATGTACAAGTGGCAGTGACAGCTAAGAGGAAGGCAAAGCAGAAGTGGGATGAGTCAAGAGTGGAAGAGGACAGAGAGGTGTACAGAGAGAGAAAGCAAGAAGCCAAGAGAATTGTGGCACAGGCAAAGGCCATGGCACATCAAGATCTGTATGATCAATTAGAAACAAAGGAAGGACAGAGAAAAATTTATCAACTAGCAAAATGTAGAAATAAAGAAGCAAAGGATATCTTACATGTGAGGCAGATCAAAGACACTGAAGGAAGAGTATTATGGAGGGAAGTGGACATAAGAAACAGATGGAAAATATACTTTGAGAGACTTTTGAATGAGGAAAATGCAAGGAGTCACAGAGAAGATGGGCAGCCTTCTGAGGGGATGGTGCAGAACATCAGTAGAGTGGAAGTGACGGAGGCCATGAAGAGGATGAGGAATGGAAAATCGGTGTAAAAATTACAGAGGAATAAAGTTGATGTCCCACACAATGAAAATCCTAGAAAGGGTTCTTGATGGAAGATTGAGGAAGGAGGTGGAGATTGCAAAGGAACAATTTGGCTTCATGCCTGGTAGATCAACAACAGATGCTATCTTTGGGTTATGGCAGATGATGGAAAAGTATCGAGAGAAACAAAGGGAGCTACATCTGGCATTTATTGATCTGGAGAAAGCATACGATAGAGTGCCAAGGCAAGAAGTCTGGAGGTGTCTGAGGGAGAAGAAGGTTCCAGAGAAATATGTCAGGTTGGTGCGGGAAATGTACAGAAATGTGAAGACAAGTGTTCAGACCTGTCTAGGACAGACAGAAAGTTTTCAAGTAACAGTTGGCTTGCATCAAGGGTCAGCTAAATCCGATTGTTTAATATTGTGATGGAGGTGGTAACAGAGGAGGTGAGAGAAGATGCGCCTTGGACAATGTTGTATGCAGATGACATCTTACTGTGTGCAGATTCAAGAGAAGAAGCAGGAACTAAACTGGAAAGATGGAGAAAAGTACTGGAAGAGAGAGGTATGAGACTGAGTAGAAGTAAGACAGAGTATGTGTTGCACAGTGGGCGGCAGACAGGAGACAGATCTGGAGCTGGAAGGAAATGTCATCAGGAAGGTGAGAGACTTTAGATACTTAGGTTCAACAGTGGAAGATGGAGGAGCTGAGAAGGAAGTGGGATGCAGGATACAAGCGGGTTGGAGGAACTGGAGGGAAAGGCTGGAGTGTTATGCGATAAGAGGGTACCGATCAATCTGAAAGGCAAAACTATAGGACAGTAGTGAAGCCAGCTATGACATATGCTATACAAACTGTGGCCCTGAGGAAAAATAACATCAGCAGGATGGAAGTAGCAGAGATGAGAATGCTTAGGTGAATGTGCTGTGTGACCAGAAAGGATCATCTGAGAAATGACTATGTCAGGGGAACAGTGAGAGTTACGAACTTAGGAGCGAAAATACAGGAGGCAAGGTTGAGATGGTTTGGTCATGTGATGAGGAGGGAGGACGAATATGTGGGAAGAAGGGTCATGCAGAAGCGTGGGCGGCCAAAGAAGAGATGGAGGGAGCTGGTAGAAGAAGACTTAAGGATGAAGAACTTGGATGTGGTGACAGCCCAAGACAGGAAGGTGTGGAGGAGACTCATTATCAACAGTAACCCCACTTAAGTGGGAGAAGCTGCAGAAGAAGTTAATGTTGTGAGCAATGAAAATAAACTTAGGACAAAACTGCATTACAATTGCACACTGACTTAAACATAAAGGTGTTGGAAGAATAAGATGTATGAAAGTACTCAAGGGTTTCTTTTTTTTTTTTTTTTTTGGAATGATACATAATGGTACTGCATACCAGTACAATTATTAATAAAGTGACACCATGACAGATGGATGTGATATGAATTTATTCAACTTTTCCAGCTGAGAATGCATACCAGCACCTATTGTTTTCATTAAAAAAAAAAAAAAAAAAAAATGGCTGTAATTAAAATATCTGTTAAATTTATTTTATACAATTGAGGATAATTTCCCAGATTTTTGGGATAGTGAGACAGTCATTATAGTTCAGATTAGGTCTGTTGTGACATAGGGCTTCAACATTTCTTTATATAAACACTCATCTTATATAAGGATCTATGTAGCAGTTTGGTGTTTTCCCATTGGATCCTATGGTTAGGGTTTCCAAATGGGAAATTATCCTCATCGTTATACTAATTATTATTGTATAAAATAAATTTATCAGACATATTTTAATTTAATTTTAATTTCAGCTGAATTTTTTAAGTCCTCAAACACACTACTGTACACATAGAGGGATTCCAATGTAAGCATGCGCACTAACCATTCCTTTGAATATAATTCCTAGTATTGTTGTAATAACTATAATGATGATGTCTTAAAATACTTAAGATAAAATATCTATATATTATTAAAACTTAATTACTGTGGTATACATGTGAATTTTTAGTTATGAATACTCCACAGGTTTCACTATATAATAGTCTTATTCCTTCACGGAGAATCGACAGCACAGCAGAGCAACTCACTAGGAAAACTTCAATTGAAACAGGGTAAGGTACATGTCAGAATCTCATTTTTAAAAAAGTGCAGATGCAATAAACTCAGTCCAGTGTACCTCCATAATAAATACACAACATTGTTAGAATGATGTGGCTGACAAATGGGTTGCAAACTTATCTGGTTGTCCGTTAATGGAAGATGAAATGAATGCATTAGCACGAGGTCACAAGTTTGCCATTTTGCCTAAACGTATTCCTTGTTTAGATTTCATACACAACATTGAAAGAAACACCAGCCATCTGTCTAATATCAAAGCCAATAGAATACGTTTCAAAATAGCCAAAGTAATCTATGATGCCAAGCCTTCAGACTTGAATATTCCATCGTCAGAATTAAATAAAAGCCCTGAACTCCTTAAAACGAAATGAAAACAGTTATCACCAAAGCTGACAAGGGGAATACCACTGTCATCTTAGATACCAATTTATATGACCAGAAAATGAATCTACTGCTTTGAGATCAAAATACATACTCCCAGCTAGATTATGATCCTACCAAAAGAACAGCTCAAGAAACTGAAGTTACTGGACGAAATAACATCCATAAATCAGGAAACCACCAAAAGACTCAGAATATACTATGCTAGGCCTCCTAGAATATATGGTTCTCCTAAACTGCACAAAAACAACTGTCCACTTAGACCTATTATGGATTTTATAAGCAGCCCGACTTATAAAATATCAAGATTTTTGTCTAAGCTTCTCCATCCTCTCACAGGCCACTCAGCTTCAAAAATTTCACAAAAAAAAAAAAAAGACAATTCAACAGGCATGATAATAAGCTTCAACATTGTCTCTCTTCACTAATATTCCTCACAAGGAGACAACAGAATTATTAAAAACTCAAAAATTTCCACCTGCTATTTGTGGAATTATTCAAATTTGCTATCACATCTAGATACTTTACATGGAAATACAAAATTTATAAACAAAAGGAAGAAACAGCAATGGGCTCTCCCTTATCACCTAACTTAGCCAACCTTTTTCTGGAACACCTAGAAGACAGAATTTTTGCTCTTGAACCAAAACCAAAAATATGACTATGATATGTTGGATATCTTTGCAGTCTGGAGTCACTCTGAACAAGAACTATACTCATTTCTAGATAAAATCAATAACCTTCATCCTTGCATCAAATTCACACTAGAAAAAGAATCACAATGCATCTCCTTTCTTGATATACACATCCAACAAAAACAAGATGGTTCCATTTCCACTTCTGTCTATCGTAAACCAACTTTTCCAAGTCATTACATCCACAATTCATCAGCTCACCATCCATCTCAAAAATATGGCATCATAAAATCTTTGGTATCCAAAGCACACAAATTTTGTTCCTCTGAAGAATCTTTAAAACAAGAATTAGAAATTATTAAAGATACAGCCTTATTAAATGGATACAATCCAAAAAAAATCAAAAAATCATCAGCCCAGACAAGAAGCCCGTAGGACTCCTATACCATATATTAAAGGTATCTCAAAACGTCTCAAAAATAATGAAGAAATCTCACCACAACCTATAAACTAGTCAACCAGATCCACAATTTCCTATCCTCTCCAAAAGACAAACGCTCACCTATGATGTTACCTGGCATATATGAATTCCCATGTTCTTGTAAGATGTGTCTTACTATGGACAAACAGGAAGATTAAGTAAACATCTCTGAACATGAAGACCACATCCATCTTATCAAACTGCAGAAATCTGGCACAACATGGAGTTGAAAACCCTAACCATAGGATCCAATGGAAAAACACCAAGCTGCTACATAGATCCTTATATAAACATGAGTGTTTATATAAAGTGCTGAAAGCCCTACATCACAGACCCAATCTGAACTGTAATGACTGTCTCACTATCCCAAAAGATAGAAAATTATTATCCTCAATTGTATAAAATAAATTTATCAGATATATTTTAATTTAATTTTAATTACACCTGAATTTTTTTTAAATCCTCAAACATGATACTATACGCATTTAGGGATTCCAATGTTAAGCACGTGCACTAACTGTTCCTTTGAATGTAATTCGTAGAATTGTTTTTTTGAAATAACTGCACCGATGTATTAAGATACTTAAGATGAAATATCTACATATTAAAATTTAATTACTGTGGTATACATGTGAATTTTTAGTTATGAATACTCCACAGATTTCACTATATAATAAATTTTAACTTGTGGATTTTCAAGAGTTCGGTTAGAAATAAAACACTTAATCAAAACCCTGGAGACTTCTGATATGAGAAATCAGAGAAAGATTAGTGGAGTCAACAGATAGCATCAATTTATCATATTAAAAATGAGGACATTAGGAAAGAACTTGCATTGTTAGCATTCAGGAATGTGCTAAACAGAATGGGAGAGGAAAGATTAGCAAAACAAGTGTTCTTTACAGGTTGGCTAGGAAAAGACCAGAGGAAGACCAAAATGTAGATGGATTGATATAGTAAAAATCTCATAATGCAAAGCACACATCCTTTCAGATGTGCACTGTTCTTTGCATGTTCTATGCTAGAGTGCTTTGCATTATGGAATACTAAGATAATTGATGTGAAGTAATTAGCCTCTACATACAAGTAGTCCAGTTTTAAACATACTTTTTGCACAAAAAGTATGTTTAAAACTTTTGTTTGCTTACACTTGGATAAGAATTTAAACCAAGTGTAAGCAAAAATTTTTAAATTTTTAAACCAAGAATATAATTTTGTGACATCTTTGATTTATTACATAACCAAGTGAAAAAACTTAACCATTGTTCATTCAATACCTATCATCTCTTTCTACTCATTCCCCAACATAGCACTCAACCACCACTGGCAATTCGTCCTTTCGAGCAAAAAATCATCATCATGCGTATCAAGGATTTAGGCCTAGCATGGCCTGTTCTGGCCTTAGAAGTCATCGTTGAATCGTTTAAGAGGACGTCCTGGTTTCCTTTTTCCTAATGGCTTGTATTTTAAGGTTTGTTTTGGTAATCTTTCTGTTTTCATTCTTTGAACGTGTTCCATCCATTTATGTTTATATTTTTTAATTTTTTCTATTACTCGAGCAAAAAATCTAGTCATAATATCCTTGAACCACATCCTTTAACCTTATAGGTTTTACAGAACCCTTATTATTATAGATTTTACAGGGTCCTTATATCCACAAAACTACAAAACTATTCTCATAATGTGCACTCCATAGACCTGCCAGTTTTGGAAAACTCTGAATCCTCTCTACCACTATCCCCACAGAAGTCAGACAACCAGATCTGCACATGGTAGTCTTTATATTAAACCTCACAAAGGAAATCATCTCCATATTCCTGTATGCCAGCGTTCTTCAACAACCACAATGTCATGTGCTGTTCTGGTCACTTTCGTAATGCCTTCTAAACTTCAACTCCCTTTTCACAATCACCCCTAAAATCCATGGCCTCAATATCCTGCAGTTAAGTTCCATCAGTATAGTACATGGCTTGTGATCTCTCTCTCTCTCTCTCCCCCCCAAAACACACAACTTGGGTACATTAAAGTTTGATGCTATTTATCTTTTCCCATACAGTAAATCATCCAGCAGGTTTCATCTTCAATGACCATTGATCTTCTTAGCTTTGCATCAACAGCTGAATATTTTACTTTAATTTATTTTCTATATATCCCTACTGTACAAACTAAACAGCAGAGGACAAGTACTGAGCTCTGCAGTACACCAGTTAATCACTTGTCTTATCCCGGACTCGACTTCCTCCCTCCATATGCCATCCTCTTTAGCCAAATCACTGGCTTCACTTCTATTCCTGTTTGCTCCAATTTAAGCAATGAACTTCTAGGCAGAATCCAATCAAATGCTTTTGCAAAGTCCAGCATTCATCACTGAATAGTCATTTCCTTTACCAACTCAACTGTCACTATCATAAAAAGTAAATTACTAAGGCAAGACCTATTCAGAAAACCATGTCCCCCCCCCTACAAAGTATCATATTTTCCAACCAGTCTTGAAGTTCCTTTTACTAACTTCTCCAATACTGACTTATAATTTTCACCTTGAAGTCTCCTTCATACAATAGAACTATTTTTTAGTTTTTCCACTTCCATAGAAACTTTCCCAGAAATGAGGCTTGAAACAGGGCAGAGAAGATACTGATTTCCTTGTATGCACAATTTCTAGTAACACAAAGGCTGATATGCTATATGATCCCATGGCAGTATTCACATGAAGGTTCTGCAACATAATAAGCACCTCCCATTCACATACACTAATACCCCACTTCATGATGCTTTGCTTTACAATGATCCACTCATATGGCACTTTTCAATTATGACCAATGCCCATTTATATGATGCTGCATTTGTTTGTAGAATGGTTTTAGTGGCATGATGCACGCTGAATCAACTAATGCATAGTATTTGAATCAAGACAATTCCATTCTTCAGTGCACCCAGGTTCAAGGATGACATAATTGATAGCTTTATTTTGAAATTTCTGAGGACATTTAATCCCAATACCAATATTAGACAATCATCTTCTGGGATGCAAAGTATCACAAAAGTTTCTGTTCATCCTTCTAAATGTATCCTGCACATTCTTTTGGGGATATTTTTCCAGTTGTCTAAAGAACTAAGGAAGGTGAATAACCTTGGAGAAGTTGTACAAATCTGTGAGCTATAACTTTATCTGCTGATGATGTCTCCACATGTTTTGTAGTTGGTTAATCCCAATTCTATTCTTAAAACAGCTAAACCACACAATTTGATTTAAATATGAATGGGCAACAATTTTGTTTTCTTCCATGTCAGAAAATATGGCTAATGCCTTCTCAAACATTTTCATCTCTCTCTACAAACCACATCAGTAAATTTTACCGGTTTTTGAAAAGCATCTCCCTTAACCACCTATTAGAAGACTATGTTTTGCAATACAACTGACTATAATATTAAATATTGCATGTGGATTTGCAATAATACCCTAGTTTTACCTCTTTTGTTTGAAACAAATTTAACAGAACTACTTTT
The DNA here is from genome assembly GCF_054136105.1 of Typopeltis vanoorti. NCBI lineage: Eukaryota > Metazoa > Arthropoda > Arachnida > Uropygi > Thelyphonidae > Typopeltis > Typopeltis vanoorti. The sequence goes on from NC_143566.1 coordinate 10,817,347, forward strand.
TTTTTGTGAAGATATCATAGCTAAACAGTTAGCCAATTCAAAACATTGGTTCACTAAATCTCACTTTTAATAATAAAAACTTAATTTTCCAAAATCTTTAAAATTGCACTGCATTACGGTTTGTACTATGCATGCAACTCAAACTGGAAGTTTGGTTCAGATTTTTAGAAGTTTAGGTTTAGACATTCAAAACGCACTGAACGACAAATCAGATGACACAACTATCGTTATGGGAGATCTAAACACTAAAGTAGGCTCAGAAAAGATCTCTTCCTGGATGGGAAACCAAGGCTTGGGACAGAAAACAAAGAGGAGAAAGATTAATACAGTCCTGTGAAAAAAAAACGATCTGATGATAACAAATACTTTGTTTAGCCAACGTCCTAGAAGACTTTACACATGAAAAAGTCCCACAGACAGCTACAAGAACCAGATTGCCTAAATAATGATTAAAAAAGGATACCAGAATAACATCTTACAAGCCAAAATATACCTGGGACTGATATTGGATCAGACCACATTAAAGCAGCAATAAAATTAAAGGGGTACTTAAGGGTCACGGTTGTATAACTGAATGGAGACCTCCACATAGTCTTTAAAGGAATGTGGAGAACAGACCAAGGCTTCTAACCTAATGTCGAATCCTCACTTCGTGGTGCACCGTGTTAGGTATCTACCTGAATACTGAACGAATGAGGATAGCCTGGCAATATGGGATTTAGCCGACCAAATTGTATTCTTATTGGCTTAAACCAAAATATAGAATGATGGTACAATAGGACAGAATTTCATGCGGTCCTCGTTCTGGGGAGTCGCATGGTTAAACAAGGACCCCGTTGTTTTTGCCAGGACATACAGCGAAAAGTCAGCCTACTTCAACATCAGAACTATCAACATAAGAATCCTGAATGGCAAAGAAATGGAGCTAGCTGAGGAATTGGATAAGTACCAAATTGACATAACAGTGACTGAAACAAAAAAAAAAAAAAAAAAAAGGCAAAAACTGGTGAGATCTTTCTGAGCAATAAATACAAAATGTTATATTCAGGTAATGACAATCAAGGAAAAGAAGGAGTAGCCATAGTATTCAACACTAAATACGAGGCTAATCTTCTTGAATGGTAGGCAGACTCAAGTAGTGATGTGGGCAATCATCAAAATGGGGAACTGGACAATGAGATTTATTTGTGCCTATGGTCGCACAGAAAGTGTTCTACTAAAACAGAAGTGGAGGAATTTTTGAGACTTAAGAGAAAACAACTGAAAAAGGAAAACTTGGTCCTTGTTGGGGATCTAAATTGAGTAGGAAATAATTGTCAGTCATACAAAAATATTTTGGGGAAATTTAGAGAAAACAGCAAAGCTAATAATAATAATGGCAAATATCTGTTGGATTTCTGCTTAGGTCATGGATTGGTTATTATTAACACAATGTTCCAACATAAAAATGTGCATAAATTCACATGGAGAGAAGAAGCAAGAAATAAAAAAAGTCTCATTGATTTTTCTCATTATTGCTGATAGTGATATTTTCTCGCTGGCACAGGACACCAGAGTGTACAGAGGATTTGAAATTCGAAGTGATCACCATTCAGTCTTGAGCAGGATAAAATTGAATTTCAATTGAAAAGAAGAACATGTAAGAAAGTTTTAAAGCCAATAAAAGTCGAGCAGCTCTCAGATATAAACTGTAGACTAAAATAAACATCATTCAAGAAAAAAAAAAAAAAAGGAGTTTGAGAACAGGAACCAAGCCTTGGAGATTCAGTGGCAAGCCCTGAACAAAACACTGATTGATTCAGCTAGAGAGGCATGTGGTGAGGTTGTCTGTAAAGAAAGAAAATTCAGAACTCCATGGTGGACACACGAAGATAAAGAGGAAGTGAAAGAAAGCATATCAAAAGTTCCTGGCAAATAAGTCAGCTTTTGCGCTTAGAGAATACAGAGACAAATGTAAGAAAGCTAAACACTGTGTAAAACTAGCTAACCAAAAGTCATGGGAGGACTTTGGTAAGAACACAGAAAATAAATAGTTAGGGTGGCAAGATATTCTGGAGGCTGTTGAAGAAACTCAGAAATGGAGAAAAGAGCGCTGTAAAAGGAATTAGAGATGATAAAGGTCACATGAAAACTTGTGAAAAAGATATCCTTGAAGTATGGAGTAATTACTTCGAAATATTGCTAATTGAAAATTGCACAGTGGTAAAAAAAGATTTAACAGGCATGCAACCAGAAACACATATCTATACTTGAAGTAGAAAAAGCAATCAAAAGCCTGAAATGGGGAAAGGCAACAGTAGTAGATGATATTTGACCAGACATGCTCAAGTATGGAGGTATAAAAGACTTACAGTGGCTGCACTGCAGAGTTCAGAAGACCCGGACAGAGGGATGAATTCCAATGATTGGAGCACAGCTCTCATAGTATCCATATATAAAAAAGGAAATAAAACTGAATGAAAAAATTACAGAGGTATTTCTCTACTGAGTGTTCCTGGTAATATATATGCAAGTATATTTGAGGAACAGTTGAGAAGGATTGTGGAAGAAAAGCTTGGCAAACAACAAGCTGGATTCAGGCCAAATAGAGGCTGTCAGGATCAGGTCTTCACTTTACGACAAATACTTAAGAAATCTTGGGAATATAACATAGATCTGTGTTTAAGTTTTGTCAAATTTGGAAAAAGAATATGACAAGGTGCCAAGAGAGAAGCTATTCAATACACTAGTTATATGGTGTCAATGAGACATTATATCAAGCAATACTTGGTCTTTATTTGAGTTGTAAGTCAGCAGTTAGAACTGAAGGAAGTACAGGAAGATGGTTTAATGTTAAATCTGGTGTGAGAGAAGGATATACATTATCCCCTCCATTATTCATTATCTATATGGATCACATTATCAAGGAAAGTGGTATTAAACCTGATATCAAAATTGAAGATGTTAATCTCAGCTCCTTGCTTTATGTGGATGATGTTATACTTCTAAATAAATCCACTACAAGTCTGCAAGATTCCCTAACTAAATTGAATAACTGTTGTAATAAATATGGTATGAATGTCAGCAATAACAAAACAAAGACAATGAAAATAGGCATAAGTATTGAAAATATCTGCATTGTAAATGGAGAACCTATAGAATAAAACATTTCAGCTACTTAGGCACGATTTTTAGTGAAGATGGTAAATTAAATATGGAAATAGACAACAGGATCAATGAAGCTGGAATGGTAGGAAGTGAACTAAATAAATTTATATGGAATAAGAGAGAAATTAGTCAAAACACTAAATGAGCTATATACAATACAGTGTTGAAACCAATTTTAACTTATGGATCTGAGAGCTGAGTCAGAAGTAAAACACTTGACCAAAGACTAGAGACAGCAGATATGAGTCCTGAGAAAAATTACGCACATGAACAGATGGCAATATCATTAAAAACGAGGATATTAGGAAAAAACTTGACATTGTCGGCATCCAGGAATGCATTAGCAGAGCTACTCTCAGGTGGTATGGTCACTTAAACAGAATGGGAGAGGAAAGATTAGCAAACGAATGTCCTCTTCCCAGTTGGCAGGAAAATGACCCAGAGGTAGATTGATATAGGGTGGATTGATATAGTAAAAAATGCCTTAGAAGACAGAAATATAAGATCTGATAATGTTTGAGTCTTGACAGGTAACAGACTGATTTGGTAGAAAATTGTAGATAATAAGTTAGCAATGATGTAAATTTGTCATGTTGTACTATCATATTGTACACCACTTGATTACATCATGTTGTACACCCCTTGATGGTATATGTCAAGAATTTGATGATGATGATAAAATTAAAGAAAACAATGAAACCTATAAACATAGAAAAATATGATCTTAGCTCCCTTAAAAATCAACAAATACAACATAAATGTTTAAAGGAACCACAATCCACTGCTGTTAACATTCCAGATTCTACTGAGCATCCTTACCCTAAAGATGATTGAGGATAGATGCAGAAATTTAAAGAGGGCATTAAAAAAAGGCAGTAAAACAAATAATTCCCAAATATGAGAAAAAGATGAGTAAACCCTGGATGAATGAATGATAAGATACTGAAAATGGAGGAAAGAAACACAAAAATTGTCCTGAATATAAGAACTTAAACAAGATCAGGAAGGAATGCAGGACTGCAAAAGAACTTTGACTCAACAAAAAAAATGCAAGGAAACTGAACTTTTGGACAAAAAAAAAAAAAAAAAAACACAAAACCAGAGAACTTCATGAAAAAGTTAGGGAGCTAACTAGCAAATCTTGGAAAAGGGTAAGCTTTCATTGCATTGAAGATACCAGTGGAAACATCCTAATGGGAAAAGACAAAATAAGGGATAGATGGTTAGAGTATTCAAAGGAACTCTACAATCATGATAGAATAGATAAGACGTTGCAAGAAAATCTGGAGGGCCCACTATTCTTACCTGGGAAGTAAGATACCATTAGGAAACTGAAACCAGGAAAAGCTCCAGGAACAGATGGAATTATGGCAGAATGTCTAAATGTTTTAAATGATAAAGCTATAAGATCACTGACGTATGTAACAAAATATGTGAAACTGGATACTGCCCAAAGATTTTAAGCACTTGACATTCCTACCAATACCTAAAAAATCTAAGACAAAATACAGAACAATCAGTCTGATCAGTCAAATAGCAAGTTATGTTATATATCATCCTAGAAAGAAATAAACATAAAATCAAATTAGAAATTAATGAGACAATCTGGTTTTCAAGAAAATAAAGATACTAGAGAAGGACTCTTCAACATTAGAGCTATTATAGAAAGATATCTGGAAAAGCACAAAGAAGTTTACTTATGTTTTATTGACTACACAAAGGCCTTTGACAATAAAGTACAAACAACTAATAGAATGCATCAAAAAATTAGGAGTAGATGGTAAAGATACCAGATTACTGATAAATCTATATTGGGAGCAAAGTGCCTCAATAAAAACATCAGGAGAAACCTTGGAGAAATCCCAGAGAAAAGACAAAAAGAAAACATATTTCTCCTAACATTCTGACTTCAAGGGAAATTCACACAAAAACATGAATTAGGCTGTCCAAATGCTACATATTGTCAACACTGATATATGGAGCAGAAACTGGATAATATCAAAATATTGTGAAAATAAGCTAAAACCGTTTGAGATGTGGATTCTCAGAAGAATCCTTAAAGTCCCATGGACTGTCAAAAAAAAAAAAAAAAAAAAAAAAAACACTAATTTAGGGATTTTACAGATGATTGGAGCAGATAGGACTGTTGAGAACCACCTACCTTTGTCACATACTAAGGCATGAATGCCTACAAAAACTGTTTAGGAGGAATGATAGAAGGAAAAAAAACAAGAGGAAGACCAAGAACAGATTGGATGGGAAATATTAAGGACTGGACCTTTTTGTCTTATGAAAAATGTAAGAGAGAAGCACAAAACCAGACATGGTGGTCAACCTCCTGGAAGGAGATGACACTTGATAAGACAAATGTTTTCTTCTCATCTCATTTTCAAATGAGAGGGTGCAAAGTCTATATGCAAATCAATACCATATTGGGACCAGGGTCAAAAGAAAAATCTGTTGATATTCTTTTTTGAAGAGCTGAAGACTGTAGCTATAGAGAAAGGCTCTTATTCCACAGGCCTAAGAAAATGAAAGATGAACAGGAGTAGTGAGTTTAATGAGTCAGCAATTCCAGTGCCACTTGCTTGTAGAAATGGGGACATGGATGCAAATTCTGCTGAAAAGTACCCATTGACCATCCATTAGACAATGATGGGAAAAAGTCTCAAACAATTAAATTAGAAGAATCGCCCTCTTCCTGATCTTGCAAGCAACATTTGTTTTCCTCTTCCATTGCGGGAAAAGGAAAGCCGGAAATAGTGAACGTGAAATGTCCAATGAAGATTACTTCAGTATTAGGAAAGTTGACTGGAGAAAATCAATATTTAAAAGAAAAGAAAAATCAAAGTTCAGACTGGTTGATGGCATTCAAAAATCAACAGAAACAGCAAATAATTTTCATACATTGGAATCAAGAGATTTTTAGCTAAAGATCAAAAGGAGAATCAAATTTAAAAACTTTTGGACATCATATATCCAATGGTTAAATTCTAGGGTCTGGGAACTTTTTATGCACTAGGCCCAGAACATTTTTCTGTTATGTGACTTTTGTCCCTTTACAGTAATTATGCCTATATTCTGCTATTATTCAACAATTATTTACAGTTTTGAATGTTTTGAATATATAGTCAATATCAATAGTTTCAATAGTCTCCTAATTACAAACGTGATGAAAGGGATGGAGAGGTTGAGCTTCCTGTAATGCCGTTATCTTACAGCAATTGACAAGCAAACACTATTGCAGTGCAGTGTAGCAGAATTCTGACAGACTTGTAGGGATATTTTGTCTTTTCTGGTCAGCAACACTGTCAGCAACCAACAATAGATCAGCAGATTAGCAGTTCTTTAGAGCTTGTGATTCTGAGAAGCACAAAGAAAATCGTACAATATTTGTGTTTATGTATGCCTACTCTTTCAACTATGGATAAGTACATTGGTACCTTCTTTAAACAGAAAATAGCTCGGATGACAGTGAATACAAAACGAGTTTGTAATGACAGTTTATGTGTAGTTTCTGAAGAGAAAGAAGTCTACTGAATCCACAGAAACACAGGATTCCCATCAGTTGCAATGCAATAATATTAATATGTTCGACAAAAGGAAAGATTTGCTGACTTGCTGGACACTTGACAGTGGATAGCATTCAAAGATAAATACAATTGGTTATTTTGTAAGGATGGAGGTTTTTTTTTGGGGGGGGGGGGAGTACATGCCAATTGGACAACGGTCAACAGAAACTTAAAAATTTTTGCATGCTTAGCAGGCATACAATTTGGCAATTTTTTTTTTTTTTTTTTTTTGTAAATACTGGTAAAATATATATAAATATAAATATCGCTAAGATTTGAGGTATGAGTTATAAGTTATGAACTATGAGTTGAGTTATGTCATAATTAAAAAATAAATAAATAAAAATAATCCAGACCTAACTAACTTAAGCTTACTTAATCTTACCTGCTTCTAATGAATTTGCTTCTAATTTTCGATAAATTAAAAATTTTTTTTTTCCGAATCGAAAAACTTACTTTCAAAGAATTATATCATATATCAAAATTTCTAGGATCATTTCAGAAAGAGATGGTTAAAAAGAAAATGATTTAAAATGAAAAGGTAATATAATTGCACAATATTAAAATAAAGAAAAAATATAGCTTTTTAATTCATTTATTAATATTATTTTGTAATTAACAAACATTTATCCATGTTACATATATATGTTACCGCTAAAGCTCGAAAGCTGTTAATGTGCACATTACCTAGCTAATCTGCAGATTAACTGATTTGCTCCGTTAACGTGCGGAATCAAGAGTTTTCCGCATTTTACCTAGGTAATGTGCACATTAACGGCTTCCTTATCGTTAAAGTTCAAAATTTGTTTCTCTCATTTCCTTTCCCTACTCCTTCCCCCCTCTCCCACCACTTTTAGTTTGGTTTCGCCAGTGTCATATGTTTTGCAAATTCATTTCCTTAATTGTAATAATATTTTAAACCGTTTGATTCTTTGTATTATAGTTTTTTAATTGATTGATGATTGATTCTATCAACTAATTTGTTGATTGTTTGATTGTATTAACTTGATTCTTTAGATATCGAAAAATAAATAAATAACATTATGTTAATTTAAGCGTACAGAAACGTTGCTGTTGTTCCAGCAAAGATCTTATTTTCACTTTAACGAGTGCCTAGTAGGTAATGTGCAGATTATCTAGGTAATTTGCAGATTACCTAGATAATCTGCACAATACCTAGATAATCTGCAGAATAACTGATTTCTGCACTTTAGCGGTAACATATACATTAAAATAAAAAAGAATATGAAGTTCAAAACAAAATTTTTATTTTAAATTTATTAATTCATATTATAGTTATATGCAATACCACGTAAATATTCTATTATATTTTCCCTACCATATATTATAACCTTTTCTCAAAATTCTTTGGTCAGCTTCATTGCAATGTCTACATTTGTGCTGATGTTGAAAACCTGCTACTGCTCTTTCATAATCAACATCATATGTTTATCGTATTTTTTGTAGTCCATTTATAAAAATCCATAAATTTAGATGACTTGTGTTGCTGCCAAAGCTCAATTGCAATTTTCGATGAAAGGCTTCTGACCTGTTAATATGTTCGTAAGCCATTCTAAAATTGGTTCATATTCATTGGATAAATGATTCTCAAGTTCAGAAATAGCGTAAATAATATCTTGTTCTGAAACGAAAGCAGTGACATGATCATTTTTTAATTTAAAGCGAATTGCGCATCAGAATTGTATCTGGTTAAAAGTTTGCATGAAGCTAAATGCTTATGAAGATTTTGCAAGAGATGGAAAAAAGCAACCATTTATGTTAGCTTGCAGAAATATCATACATAAAGGCTCGATGAATGGCAATTTCATAATCAACATTTATATTTTCAGGATTTAGTAATGGCCACATTTCATGTATCAAATCAAAAATTTTGTGTATGTACCTAATAAGACTGTTGAAACATGCACAAAATTATAAAATAATTATTTTAAGTTTTAAAAAGAGGTAAACCGTGAGTAGACATAACTATACAGTTATGTCTACTTTGAGTAGATTTAATATGTCTCCCTCTTCAAACACAGAGGAAATAACGCGCATTACCATCCCTTATATACAAGGCATCAGTGAACGTATAGCAAAAATTTTAAAACCACTGAATATTTTTGTTGCCTTTCGACCTTTTAGAAAAATCTCCACCTTTCTCGCTTCTCCAAAGGACAAGCTTCCACATCTCAATCATCCAGGTGTCTACCAGATTCCGTGCTCTTGTGGATTATGTTATTTCGGACAAACGGGAAGATCTGCCTCCATTCGGCTAGAAGAACACCAATCTTATATTGAATACTTTAAACCTGAAAAGTCTGGACTTGCAGAACATGCCATCTTCACTAGACACAGAGTTCATTGGAAAAAGACAAGAGTTCTTCACAAAAGTCAGTTTCTCATGGAACGCCTTTATAAAGAAGCATGTGAAACTCTACTTCATTCTCCTAACTTAAACAGATCCGACGGCTTACGTCTGTCCCCTTTATGGGAGATAGTACTTTACAAATCAGCTAATCTTTCCTAACTTTTTATTGTATTAATTTTTTTTTTTTTTTTTTTTTTTTTTTTTTTTTTTTTTTTTTTTAGGAAAGTTATTGACCTTTTTAGTTATCTTACACCAGCTACTTAGGTGGCGCTTTTTGGAATTGTCAGTTAATGTTTAATTTTTGTGCCTAATTGTACTGAAGATGCCTGTGACACACGGGCGAAAATTATACCATTAAATAATTTTTCTACGTGAGTTTTTCCGTTATATTTTTATGTATAATAATTATTTTATATTATTTTATGCTAGAAAGGATGGTCCTCCATCCTTTCTAGCCAAAATAACAAAAATAGAGGGCGAGAAAGTAAAAATGTGCCATTCACTTCATTCATGCTTTGGCTCCACATTGCATGACTTACACAACCAAAAATTAATATTCTTATTATGATATCATCATCAGTTGCATCAGTCTCGGGACTGGTTAGTCAGCAGCAATTTACTCCATTCCGCTCTGTCATTGGCTTTCTTCTTAACCTCCTGGTAACTCCTCAAACCCGTGCTGTCTTTGACTTGGTCAAGAAAGCTTTTCCTTGATCTGCCTCTTCTTCTTTTCCCCTCTATTTTGCCTTCAGTTAATCTTTTCACAAGTCCATCATGTCGAAGTATATGTCCAAACCACCTATCCCTTCTAATTTTGATCGACTTAATTAGAGTTCTTGTTTTGTTTATATCTCTCAGGACTTGTTGGTTTGATTTTTTTTGTCCATTTTATTTTGTTCATGCAGCGCCAGCACACATTTCAAAAGCCTCCAATCTTCTTACATCTTCTCTGCCTAGAATCCAGGTTTCACATCCATACAGTGCAATGCTCCATATCAATGTCTTTACTAATTTTTTTTTCAATTGTAGGTTGAGGTTTCCTGTTAAAATGCTTTTCATCTTAGAGAATTGGGCTTTTGCATTGTTTATTCTTGATCTTATTATGTCTTCTCTTGTTCTGCCATCTTCTGTTATTAGGCTTCCTAAATATTTAAGCTTTTCACTTGTTTTATTTGTTACCCGCTGATGTTTATATGCTCTGTATTGATAGGGATTTTGCCTGTAACAATGATTTTAGTCTTATCTGTGTTGATTTTCATTTTATATTTTAAGGTTATTATTTAGTAATTCTAGCATTGTTTTTAACGTTCTTCTGTTTTCTGCTACAAGGGCAATGTCATCAGCAAATCTTATACACATGACTTGCTCACCATTTATCTTTATGCCACTATTTATTTTATCTTTAGTTTCCTGAATGGCCTTTTCAATATATAAATTAAATAAAAGTGGTGAAAGTATACATCCTCGTCTTACTCCACTCCTTATATTTATTATTTTCTTCCTATCATTGATTTTAATCTATCCATTTTGATTTTCGTAAATTTGATAAATTATTTTCCTATCCCTCAAATCTATGCCAATATTAGTTAGACAATTTAAGAGTATTTGCTGGTTTACTTTATCAAATGCTTTTTCTAAATCAAGGAAGCAAATGTAAGTATTTTGACTAGGGTCTAATCTTCTCTCTATTATTGTTCTTAAACAGAGTATTGCCTCTCTTTTCCTTTATTCTTTCTAAATCCAAATTGGTCTTCATCCAATAGACAATCTATTTTTGAATAATTTTTAGCAGAATTTTGCTAACATGTGAGATTAAAGCTATTGTTCTAAATTGGCTGCATTTGTTTGCATTATTTTTTTGGTATTGGTATTATGGTTGATTTCATAAACTCCTTTGGAATTTATCCTCTATCATAGATTTGGACTATTAATTGATAGAATAAGGTTTTTGTCACATCACCTAGATTTTGTAGCAGTTCTATAGGAATATTGTCTACACCTGGCCTTTTTCCCTTACTCATTTCGGACAGTGCTTTATCAAATTCTTCTCGCATTATTGGGGGTCCTAGATTATCTTCATTTTGATTTTCTATGCTGATATCAACATCAAGTTCGTCGCCATTATAAAGATTTTCAAGATAATTCTTCCATTCCATTAATATATTCTCAGATTCTATTAGTAATTTTCCATTTTTTATCTTTCATGGCATTGTTTTTGCTGTTCTTATTAAATTTGAAAGTCAGTTTGTTAATTTCTTTATAGGCTTTCTATGTTTTCTTTTTTAAATAATTCATCTATGTTATTCCACTGTTCTTCCAAGGTATTCTTTTTTGGTTTGTCTACATTATAACTTCTATACAATTTTGTAATTCTACACAATAAAAACAAACTTAATTATAATCGAGATTTTTCAAATTTTATATTTATACTGTTCTTTTAACTCATTTCTCAAAAAATATTATTTAAATTTATCAGATAGTAGATCAATAGAATAGCATTGCATATTTGATCTATTATTTTGTCGCCCAGTTGACCGTGTCCCAGTTTGGGGTGTATAACATGTACAGAGGTACAGACCCTAGGCACAAGTTCTTCACGTCAGGGTATTCACTTAGCATCAGAGTGGGTAACTGGATTAATATGTATTAAAGAGCAAGGATCTAAACAATGCCAACAAAAGCAACTTAGAAAGAAAATTTACAAGCATAGATACCAAATCTCACAAAAGTGCAATTATTAGAAGTGGGAATTCATTGCAACACATTGTAAGAACAGAACTTTTTTTAATATGTTATAAGTATTATATTATTTTGTATTTGTAACTGTATTTAATGTTTCTGCTGATGTGGAAGAGAAGGCATGATGGCTTTAACTCCACCAGAATAAATAAATAAAATTTTAAAAAATGTTGCAACAATCTAGCAATAGCCTCACATTTATGATCCTTACTTTAAGGGCACCAGAGCTTTTTGTTTAGAATTTAACCACTGAATATATCAGAGTGAGAATATACACAAATGCCAATTTGGAAATTGAGATGAGTTACATTTGAAAAAGATGAAAGTTAAATTCGACAGAAAAAGTTAACTGCACACTGACTGTGTACAGTCTGCCAAGATTAGAACTAAAACTATTTGCATTTGCAAAATAAGATTTTGGGAAGTTGGCCTTTTTTGCATGTACTTCTTTTTTTGCTCGAATATTTTGATATACATTTGAGAGGGATATGGTATATACAACAATGGATACTTGACTAAACTACATATACTGAATTTCATCCAACTCTTATGCAAACCATGGCCTCAGTAGTCTCCACAGTTGGGCTTCTCTAGGTACACCTGCGCAAAGTGGCAGATTATTCTGTAGTTGATATACCAGTGATACTTTAGGATGTCAAGCATCAAGTTTGCAGAATACCCATTTTAGAGCTTAAAATGGTTATTTAAAAGCATGCATCTCTAAGAGAAAAAAAATGCTGTCATTCTATACCTGATGTTCTCTGAAAATACTGTATTCAGACAGGAATGGAGAAAATAAACCGGACCTTTGTTCTTTACTCTAAAATTAATTTTTGGCCACTTCATGCTTCCAATAAGCAAATATGGGATTAAATTCATTAATGAAAGTCATCAATTGTCTGCTGGTACCTAGTAGCGGAGATCTAGGCTTTTTTCTGAGAGGAATATGAATACCAACACCTGAATTCCTATTAATTCAATCCTAGTTTTCTCCAGTCCGATTTCAAACTACGTTTGACTTTAAAATATAAGCAAGACTCTTAACATGCCAACCAAGCGTGAAGATATAGAGAATTAATTGCTGCAGATACTTACTTCAATATAGTTCGGAGTACACATGGTGCCTACATAGCACAGTTGAAAGAATGGCATGTGTTCTTTGATTGAAGAGACCCATGTTTGATTCTATTATATTCAGATGAATCAATCCATTAGCTTATATATATATATATATACATACACATATACAGAGGGCAAGACAACAGGTCCCCCACCCCCCCCCCCCCCCACCCCCCCCCCCCCCCACCCCCCCCCCCCCCCACCCCCCCCCCCCCCCACCCCCCCCCCCCCCCACCCCCCCCCCCCCCCACCCCCCCCCCCCCCCACCCCCCCCCCCCCCCACCCCCCCCCCCCCCCACCCCCCCCCCCCCCCACCCCCCCCCCCCCCCACCCCCCCCCCCCCCCACCCCCCCCCCCCCCCACCCCCCCCCCCCCCCACCCCCCCCCCCCCCCACCCCCCCCCCCCCCCACCCCCCCCCCCCCCCACCCCCCCCCCCCCCCACCCCCCCCCCCCCCCACCCCCCCCCCCCCCCACCCCCCCCCCCCCCCACCCCCCCCCCCCCCCACCCCCCCCCCCCCCCACCCCCCCCCCCCCCCACCCCCCCCCCCCCCCACCCCCCCCCCCCCCCACCCCCCCCCCCCCCCACCCCCCCCCCCCCCCACCCCCCCCCCCCCCCACCCCCCCCCCCCCCCACCCCCCCCCCCCCCACTCTTGTCTCATCAACTTCCTGCAGTTCAGTTCCGTTAATATAGTAAACAGCATGCGATGTCATCCTCCCGAACTGCATCACCTTACACTTAGCCACGTTGAACTGACAGCCATTTACCTCAGTCCATAGCGTCAGCCTATTTAAGTCATCCTGTAAAATATCCACATCATTTGAATTGATTATCGCTCTTCCCAATTTTGCATCATCAGCAAACATGTGGATATTTCCATTCAAGGTATTTCCAATATCATTGATGTACAAATTAAACAATAGAGGACCAAGAACTGAGCCCTCAGGTACACCACTAGTCACTTGCCTTTTCCTGGATTCAGCTCCTTCGTAAACCACTCTTTGATATCTGTTCACCAGCCATCCTTTAATCCAAATCACCATCTTCGGATCCATACCCATTTGCTCTAATTTATGTAACAGAGTTCCATGTGGAATCCTGTCAAAAGCCTTTGCAAAGTCAAGCAGTATTACTGAGTAAGGATTTCCTTTATCCAACTCCACTGTTACTTTATTATAGAAAGTAAGCAAATTACTTAGGCAAGACCTACCCTTCACGAAACCATGTTGCCTCTTATAAAGTATCATATTGCTGTCCACCCAGTCCTGAATTCTAATTTTAATCAATTTCTCCAAAATCTTAACCACCACTCCAGATATATTGATTGGTCTATAATTTGCAACCTCAGTCTTAGAGCCTCCCTTGTGCAATAGAACTATTTTCCCCTCTTTCTACTCTATTGGCATTTTACCAGAACTGAGGATTAAATTAAACATTCTGGTTAGTGGAGTTGCTAATTCTCTTGCACATTCTCGTAACACATGGGCCGATATGCCATCTAACCCAATGGCAGTGTTAGCATTAAGGTTCTTTAATATATTAAGCACCGCAATTTCATCTATCCCTATACGCTCATCAGTCAATGGCACATCTGACACTGCACTATCACTACGAAGATGGTACACTTTTGCGAAATGATCAAATAAGCAACTCAACTATTTGATTAGCTTTAATAATTTCCCTGCCATCAACACTTTTTAAAGTAATCTTTCCATAGATATTCTTCATTTTACTAGCCACATAGCGAAAGAACTCTTTAGGGTTTCTTTTGAATTCATCAGCTTATATTGTTCATCACCTTTTTCTTTATACGTCCTCCACAACCTTTTCTTTATCTGCAACTCCTGTTTAATAGTATTATTCATCCATTTTACTCCTACTTGATTTCTCCTTCTGACTCTGGGAATACGCGATGAGTCTTTGGACTCCTTGGAGGTATCACGAATAATAATACAGTCTGATACAGCTTTCTTCAAATACTCCTTGAGAATCTCCCACGCATCATCAACATCTCTCCCCTTGAATTTCGCATGCCATAATACAGCTGAAAGCTAACTTCTCAGCTTGTCATAATCACCAGCCTTGTAATTCCACATATACCCATTCTTAATAGAATTTTCAGCACGTCTTTCAATCTCCCAGGTCAAGACAACATGATCGCTTTCCCCAAGTGGAGACATTGTAACTAAATTACTTATTTATATGTTCTCCGATATTATGACCAGATCTAACACTCTAGAATCTCTTGTCCCTTCCATCACATGCTGTCTCAGGTAATTATCTCTTAACAACGGTATAAACTCCATTTCCTTTGTTCCTTGTGACCATTCCTTCCCTCAATCTTTGTCCCCAAAGTTAAAATCCCCCATAATAATTACTTGACCTACACTCATCGTGCTAATTTGCCAATACATGCTATCTACATTCTCCCTTATTCCCCTTGGATTATAACAACAACCAATTACATATTTCGCCTTGTTAATCTTTATCTCACACCAACAGACTCTAATGAACTGCCCTCTACATACCTGTCACAGTGAGGTACTTCTATCTTTTTTGGCTTTAATGTTTCGTCTATCATTAATACCCCCCCCCCATTCTGTCATCTCTGTCCTGCCTGAAAATACTGTACCCCTTACATTCAATCCCAATAACTATATCATTCTTGGTTAAACAAATTTCGCTAATTCCTATAATTTTTGGCCATGTTGTAATAAGTAATGACAAAAATTCTTCACACTTATTCCTAATACTTCGAGCATTAGTATACATAAACTGCAATACTCCCTTCCTCCCATAATCTCCCTATGTGCGAATTACCCTAATCTGTATACTGTTAACATTCTGCGAACAATTAATCCCAATTTCACAGCGATTAATGACCTTAGTACTATTTATAGCTGACTCTTATCACCTGCCTCCCTAGCAAATCCCATTTCCCTGTTTATGACCCTTTACTCTGTCCTTTATTAATGAATGTTCTAAATGCCAAGCTCCTAATCCATTTAAGTGCAAACCATCTCTCTTAAAATACTCCTTCCTTTTATCAAACTCATCCCAGACATTCATAAAATGAATATTCAGTTTCATTTCTTTGCACAACCTTTTACACAATCTTGACAAAATTCCATTTACTATAATTGCTCTTCTGTATATATTGCTAATCATTATTTCATCGTTAAAAAATCAAATGAAACCGTCTTCGTTTCTTTGCATGTGTAGATACAGAAAGGGGATGCTTTGTGGGGATTATCTTTCTAATGTAAATCTGATGCGAGGATGAAGAAGGTTGATTTTTTAAAAAACTTAAGTAGCTCTTGTTTGGAATGACTCCAGACTGCGAAGATATCATCGACATATCGAAGCTAGAGTTTTGGTTTGGTTTGAATGCGAGGATATTTTCTTCTAGATGTTCTATGAACAGATCTGTCAAGTTGGGTGAAAAGGGAGACCGCATTGCTGTTCCTCCTCTTGTAGATTTTTCCTTTTCATGTGAAGTAACCAGAAGTGATAAAAAATTTGAAAAGTTCAGCAGGAAGAAAATTTTTAATTTAATAGATCTACAGTTTCTTTATGAGGGATATTTGTGAAGAAACTAGACCTATTAAATCAAATCTATAAAGAAACTGTAGACCTATTAAATCAAAAATTTCCGTCGGACATTGCTGAACTTTTCAAATTTGTTATCACTTCTGGTTACTTCACATGAAAAGGGAAAATCTACAAACAATAGGAGGAAACAGCAATGGAGTCTCCCTTGTCACCCATCTTGGCAGATCTGTTCATAGAACACCTAGAAGAAAAATCTTCTAGTAGGTTTTTTCAAGATATTTTTTTATTTTTAGCTAGCAGTACTGTAATATCTGCATATCTTATATACCTGCCTTCTCTATTGGCACATTTAAATTCTTCTAATTGCTAGAAGATATTTTCAGTATAGAGGGTAAAGAATATTGGAGAAAAAACACAGTCTTGTACGACCCCTTCTTTCCTGGGAATTCCTTCAAGGTTTCACATGATATTTTTATTGAGGCAGTTTGCTAGCAATACAGATTTATCAGTAATCTGGTATCTTTAAAATCTACTCCTAATTTTCTGATGCATTTGATTAGTTGTTCATGTTGTATATTCATTGTCACATTTGTCTTTCATTGTTATATTCACTGTCAAAGGCCTTTGTGTCGTCAATAAAACATATGTCCACTTCTTTCTTCTTCTCCTGATATCTTTCTGTAACAGTTCTAATATTGAAGAGTCCCTCTCTACTTCCCTTATTTTCCTAAAAACTAGATTGCGTTTCATTAATATCCATTTTTGATTTTATGTCTATTACTTTCTAGGATGATATACAACATTACTTTTGCTATATGACTAATCAGACTGATTGTTGTACTCTTCACATTTGATTGTCTTAGATTTTTTAGGTATTGGTAGGAATGTCAAGTGCTTAAAATCTTTTGGCAGTATCCAATATCATATATTTTATTACATACGTCAGTGATCTTATAGCTTTATCATTTAAAACATTTAGACATTCTGCCATAATTCCATCTGTTCCTGGAGCTTTTCCTGGTTTCAGTTTCCTAATGGTATCTTACTTCCCAGGTAAGAATAGCGGGCCCTCCAGATTTTCTTGCAACATCTTATCTATTCTATCATGACTGTAGAGTTCCTTCGAATACCCTACCCATCTATCCGTTATTTTATCTTTATCCATTAGGATGTTTCCACTAGTATCTTCAATGGAATGAGAACCTACCCTTTTCCAAGATTTGCTAGTTAGCTCCCTAACTTTTTCATGAAGTTCTCTGGTTTTGTGCTTTTTCTCCAGAAGTTCAATTGCCTTGCATTTGTTGTTGAGCCATACTTCTTTTGCAATACTACATTCTTTCGTGATCTTCTTTAAGTTCTTGTATTCAGGACGATTTTTGTGTTTCTTTCTTTCCTCTGTCATTTTCAGTATCTTGTCATTCAACAAGGGTTTACTCATCTTTTTCATATATTATTATTATTATTATTATTATTATTATTTTAACGGTGTCTCCATGGAGTCAAAAGACTCATCGCGGGAGACCCGACATTGACACACTAACCATTATTTACACAATACCTGTCATACCTCTTCTTAAATTCATTCACAGTTAAAGCATTCACAACCAGTTCTGGCAAAGCATTCCACCCATTCACAACCCTCCAAATAAAAAATCTAGTCCTAACACCCTTGTTAACCACACTCTTACACAATCTCCAGGGATGGCCCCTCGTTCTCTCACATCCTGTATTGGTCTTAAGAATATCATCAGTATCAATCCTGTAAAATCCCTTTAACAATTTAAATACCTCTATCATATCTCCTCTCCTACGTCTATCAGTTAGTTTTTGGAGCCCACAGATCATCAATCTATCCTCATAGGGAACATCCCACAGACCTGCAACAATCTCTGTAACCCGCCTCTGAATCCTCTCTACCACTTCCGCCTCACCAAGAAATCCTGGCGACCAGATCTGTGCACAATAGTCCAAATGCGGCCTTATTAATGCCTTATAGAGTGGAATAATAACTTCCCTATCCCTGCTTGTTAGTGTGTTCCTCAACAACCATGTAATTTGATGGGATGTTTTGGCAATCTTAGCAATATGCCCTTTAAACTTAAGTTCTCTGTCCACAATAACTCCCAAGTCTCTTGTCTCATCAACTTCCTGCAGTTCAGTTCTGTTAATATAGTAAACAGCATGCGATGTCATCCTCCCGAAGTGCATCACCTTACACTTAGCCACGTTGAACTGACAGCCATTTACCTGTCCATAGCGTCAGCCTATTTAAGTCATCCTGTAAAATATCCACATCATTTGAATTGATTATCGCTCTTCCCAATTTTGCATCATCAGCAAACAAGTGGATATTTCCATTCAAGGTATTTCCAATATCATTGATGTACAAATTAAACAATAGAGGACCAAGAACTGAGCCCTGAGGTACACCACTAGTCACTTGCCTTTTCCTGGACTCAGCTCCTCCGTAAACCACTCTTTGATATCTGTCCGCCAGCCATCCTTTAATCCAAATCACCATCTTCGGATCCAAACCCATTTGCTCTAATTTATGTAACAGAGTTCCATGTGGAATCCTGTCAAAAGCCTTTGCAAAGTCAAACAGTATCACTGAGTAAGGATTTCCTTTATCCAACTCCACTGTTACTTTATTATAGAACGTAAGTAAATTACTTAGGCAAGACCTACCTTTCACAAAACCATGTTGCCCCTTATAAAGTATCATATTGCTGTCCACCCAGTACTGAATTCTAATTTTAACTAATTTCTCCAAAATCTTAACCACCACTCCAGATATATTGATTGGTCTATAATTTGCAACATCAGTCTTAGAGCCTCCCTTGTGCAATGGAACTATTTTCCCCTCTTTCCACTCTATTGGCACTTTACCAGAACTGAGGCTTAAATTAAACATCCTGGTTAGAGGAGTTGCTAATTCTCTTGCACATTCTCGTAACACATGGGCCGATATGCCATCTAACCCAATGCATATTTGGGAATTGTTTGTTTTACAGCCTTTTTTTATTCCCTCCTTAAATTTCTGCCATCTATCATCAATCAACGTTAGGGTAAAGATGCTCAGAGGAATTGGGAATGTTAACAGCAGTGGATTGTGCCAGTTCCTTTAAAAATTTAATTTATCTAGTATTTCTTGATTTTTAAGAGAATGAGATCATATTTTTCTATGTTTATATGTTTCATTTTTTCTTTAATTTTATTGCTGCTTTAATGACAACATGGTTGTGGGCTGATCCAACATCAGCCCACATGTTGGATATGTTTCGGCTTGTAAGATATTATTCCGGAATATTTTTATAATCATAATATAGTCAATTTATTTCCTAAAGCAGTCTCTGGGACTTTCCATGTGTAGTGTCTTCTAGGAGGTTGGCTAAATAACCTATTTGCTACTACCAGCGTGTTTTCTTCACAGAACTGTATTAATCTTTCTCCTCTTGAATTTTTATTTCCAAGCCCCTGGTTTCCCTTGCAAGAAGAGATCTTTTCTTAGCCTACTTTAGCATTTAAATATCCAATAATCATAGTTATGTCATCTCATTTAGTTTTGTTAAGTGCATTTTGGATGCCTTCATAAAAAACATTGTACATCTTCATCTGAGTAATCAGAAGTAGGTGCATATATTTGTACAATAAAAATATTAAAAGGTTGAGATGCAATTTTTAATGCAATTATCCTGTCTCTTAATGGCCAAAATCCAAGTAAGGATTGTGCAATCTTGTTTTTAATGCAAATATTACTCCATTCCTATAACTGTCTCCACATGACTGTAAAA
This sequence comes from Typopeltis vanoorti, assembly GCF_054136105.1. Lineage (NCBI taxonomy): Eukaryota > Metazoa > Arthropoda > Arachnida > Uropygi > Thelyphonidae > Typopeltis > Typopeltis vanoorti. The sequence continues at coordinate 10,837,641 of NC_143566.1, forward strand.
TCGAAAGACTCTTTCTGTTTATTTTTTTTACTATTAGTCCATTTGACTTCAAGGTTTACAGCAATGTCAGTTTTCATTGCTTCATGTCCTTGTATTAGGTTTTCTTCCAAGCTTCATTTAAGGTCCTTACATTCCAAGTTACAAGCTTTAAGAGAAGATTCTTGGTTTTCAGACTAGAAGGATCAGGGGATACCCTGGAGTGTTTAAGATATTTTCCTTATATGCTATTTTCATAGTATCCATCTTACGTTCCCGAGTTTCTTTCTCCTCTTCCCTGTAATGTTTTCAAGACAAAAGTTACAGAGGGTTCAACCTTGTCTCTATTGCTTAAATCCGACATGGTTCTCTGTTTCATGGTTTACTACGGAAGGTTACGTGGTGAGGTTACTGTCTCTTCCACGATGACTGGCCACATCTCTGTTTTGTCTCGGAGTGTGCCCGGACGATGTCACATAGTTTGCTGTCATGCCTTCATTATTATTTTCAAATTAAATTTTGGTCATCTACTAACTCTGCCATTTCAGTCTTCAAGTGCACTAAAGAGGAGACACTCTCCTACACTACAGCATAAAATGCTGATACCCTCACTTAGCTTTCATTCCAGTCGAGACAAGATCCCAGGATGTGGCTGCTAGTGCATTCTACCAGCTACTTGGAGCAAAAGGTGAGAGTTGCATTTGCAGTGATGATCAATTCTACCAAATATTTTGATGTAACTGCAGAGAAGGCACAAGTGCTACCCCTACTACCGATACCCTACACCCCGTGACTACTTTCTGGTTGAAAATAATATCTCCTTCATTTTACCTTCTCAACTAGCGCACGAAGGATTAGACACAGATAACAAGATTAAAATCAATGTCATTTTAAAATTTCTGCACTTCTTCAAAAGAGTGTGTCTAAGCGCGAATACATTGCCTTAACTTGAATCGGGGTACTGTTTACTTACATCAGCAGATACCCTCCCTGGAGTGTTTAAGATACCTTCGTCATATGCTATTTTCATAGTATCCATCTTACATTCCCGAGTTTCTTTCTCTTCTTCACTGTAGTGTTTCAAGGAAGAGGAGAATTTCATCCTTACAGTTTCACCTTTATTAATGTACTATGTAAATTTAGCAAGTAGCTGATTTCTGTTTTTAAATTCGTTGTTGTTATTCTACCTTGACTAACGGTCAGTTACGATTAAGACTGAAATTTGTATACATTAGTAATAACGTTTCTTATAACTATATGTTCTTCTTATATTGTATAAATCTCAAACTTTCCTTCAAATGTAATTTTTAGACTTTTAAAAAATTTTTCTGGCTCCCACTGATGAGACCTCATTGATCGAAATATATGTGGGTAGGGCCTTCTCCCATAATGCATAGCATTATACACACTCGAAAGGATAAATGCTTTATAACTGTGCTACACATTATTATATAGATTAAGAAGGTCGGAGAGTGTGTGTGATATGCTGGTGAGATTTTAATCGAATGACTTTCTGAGGGACATCAAAATGTTGTGTTTAAAGGATAACATAAGCAAAGATATTTAGTTTTTATTGAACCTTCAACAAATTAATCAATAGTTGCACAAGCGACAGTACAATAGCTTTATTAAAAATTAGTATGGCCTGTGAACTTCCTTTGAAAAGACGTTCATGTTCCAGACTGCTGCTATGGAGAAACCGATCAAAGTTCTAGATGATGCTATGTTCGATGTGAAAACCATGTCTTTCAAGACCTACGTTTTGAGGTTTCAGGTACTAGGTGTAATACTAACGCTATTTGAATCACAGTACGGCCTGTCACAACAGGGAATGTTAGATTACAATCGCAAGAAATATGATAAACACCCGATAGAGAGACAAATAGGCAACACTTTTTAGTAACTTATGATGTTACTAAAAGATTCTAGATTTTGTTGATTGAAAAATATGTCGCTATCATGGAAAACTCATATAAGAATGCCGATAAGTTTGGAAATAACAGAACTTCTTTTACCAGAACACTGCCCTGCGTGCCACTGCAGTATTTTTATCTGTTGAATGTTAAGGAGGTTATAGCCAGCTAATTATTCCTTTACTAATAGAGCATTAATGGAATTGTAAGAAGCTATTTTATAATAATGAAGTAGAAGAACTGATATTCTGAATTCTGTTAATTAAAGGCTTAATAAGTTCAATTTTCTGGACGCCATGATGAAAATTAACACACACGCACCCACCATGTAAAGATATTTCTAGGTTGTATGGAGATATAAGATATTAAAGATGGTAAACTAAGGCCTGTGTAGCTCAGTGGAAGTGGAACTTGTGTCCTCTGCGCTCGGTCGCTCGAAGTCAGACTTAAGTTCAAGTGTAGTCGCCGACTGGAGGAACTTTTTCTAAGCCTTTCTTCAACCCATTCCCGAGTTAGTCGATCTCTGGCACAGGCAAGCGGGGTTTTCCTCCCGGAAACTCGGTTTTTTCTTATTCTGTAAACTCAAGAAAATCGACCATAGTACCCACATTATTTCATACAGAAACATTTTTTGTTAGGGTTAGATATCCAGAGATAGCAGCACTTCTTTGCCAGCCTTTTCATCGGTGGTTGCTTTCATTAGTGATAGACATCGACCAGCTATCACTGATTGGCCACCCGTGGAGATTGAACTGCCGACTCATTCTCCAAAAGCTAGAAAGTAAGGCTCTAAATAGAAGGTACGCCAACTTGCCGCTATATTGGATTGAGAATCTCCCACAGTCACATTCATTTCAGCTCTTGATTTATAGCGAAATGGGGGATTATTCTGTTCCAAATTGTAGAAGCAGACATTCTAAACGATTCATTCCGTGTCTATCGATTTCCAAGATATTGGGACAGCAGGGCAATATGGCTAAAGAATTGTGGTCGTGCTGGACGAATAAAAGCCAACAGATTGTTCTCGATTTGTGAAGTGAGTATTGAATTGAGCATATAACGAGAATTATAAACCTAGTGATGAAATGAAATAGTTTAATAATTATCCAATCGATTAAATAATTCTAAAAAAAAATCAAGAGCTCGAACAAATGCGACTGTGGGCGACTCTGGATCCAAAATGGCTCGTGTAAGCGTACCTTCTATTTAGAGCCTTACTAGAAAAGGTATAAAGACCTCGCCTACTCCCAATAAGGGAATAAAAGGCGCTAGTGATTTATTCAATTTTATTAAGAGGGTAAACTCTTTGAATTTACTTTTCCATAGTGAAATGAACACGCAGATCAAGGATGCCAATTTAACTATCTGTTGCTGATAGGTTAATATTTACAATGAGACCAAAGGGTAAAGAGGAAGTATGGAACACTGAAAGAGGGTTGGGGATAAATAGAAGTACATCTAGACCATAGGTTCCCAAAGTGGGCGGTATCGCCCCCCCAGTGGGCGCTGAAGCCTTCTGGGGGGGGGGTTATAGTGGGATCAGAAGCATTTGGAGGGCGTTCAGGCAGTCTAGTGGTCGGTGGCTCTTTATAGAAGAAATTAATAATATATATTTAAAAATTAATTATTTTCGTGATTTTGCGATTAGATAATCATTTAAAATTTAAATATTCCATTTTAATTCATCTTATGCCCGTCTTACACGATCAATTTTTTATCAATTTTCTATTTCAATTATTTAATCATTTGAAAATTTACAATGTCAGATAGAAATAGATGTCAATTTTCTATGTCAATGAGAAAACAGAGCATGTATATATGTGTGTATAATAGGTTATGTTTACAGTAGCAAATATATTCGTTATATTTCATTTCAAAATATATATAAAATATATAAAACCAGTTTTCTAATTGATTTGTACAAAAATAAACCCAATTTTATATAATTTAATATTACGAGTAAAAACGCGGAAAACTGTTATAATGGGGGGGGCGTTAAAAAATTTATGTCTTGCAAAGTGGGCGGTGGCCCGAAAAAGTTTGTGAACTCATGATGTAGACCAGTGGTTCCCAAACGTTTTCGGGCCACCGCCCCCTCGAATCCATAAACTCATCGTCACTTCCCCTTGTCTTACCTGAGTCCATCCTACATTCAGAAAAGCGATTCACACAAACTTTTGCAGCACACCTTCAGCTCCCTCCCTGCTGCATGCTTGCCTCTTTGCGCCTTCTTAGGTAAGCCCTGCTTGTTCTTCTCCTAATGTTAGTTCAGTGATTGGTTTAATTTTTTTTGAACTACTTTCGAAAGTACCTTACTTGGAATACTGAGGAGGCTAACATCTTTGTAATTATTGCATTTTGTTTTATCTAATTTTTTGTATATAGGAATTTTTTGTATATAGGGATTGGACCAAATAACTTATTTGGTCCAATCAATAGGTTTTGCTTCATTTTTCTAGACCCTTTCATATAGTGTTTTTAATGGTTCCAGAAGGTGTTTCTTTCCTGCTTTTAAGATTTCTGCGTGTATCTGATCAATACCTGGTGCTTTCCAAGTTTTAAGTTTATATATGATGTGCGCTATTGTTTCTTTCTGTCTTAAAGATATTTGTTTCTTCTTCCATTTCAATGACTGGAATAGTAACATCCTTAGAGCTGTTTTCATTATATAAGTGTCTAAAGTATTTTTCCATCTGGCCATTATTTTTGTTTTACTTTCATTCAGTTGTCCCTCTTTGATTTTGATCATTAATATTTTTGTTGTCCATCTCTTACTAATTTGATGTATTTGTTTATATAATCCATGGAGGTTATTTTCTTTTGATAGCTTCTCTCTCATTTTGCATTTTTCTTCTAACCAGTTATTCTTATCTCTTTTAACTAGTTTTCTAATTTCTCTGGTTAATCTGTTATATTCATTTCTGTTATAGTTCTGTTTTAATTTCATGCTTTTCCTTTGGTCACTTAACATTCGCGATCCAATACTTTCTATTTTCCCTTTCTGTGTAACCTATTGTATTTTGTGCAGAGTTTAATATTATTTCCTTTAATTTGCACCAATGTTCTTTGAAGCTTATATTCTGTTTTGGTAGTTCCTTTAAGTTTTCATCTAGTTCTAGTTAATATTTTCTTAGAATATCATTGTCTTGTGGTTTATTTACATTTAGTCTCCTTTTGACTCTAAAAGTACTTTCAGATTTTAACTTTATTCTTAGGTTTGCTAATACTAGCTTATGGTCTGATCCACAGTCTGCAGCAAAGGATCTGCAATTTAGGATACTCAATTTCCATTCTGGTTTATAATAATATAGTCGATCATATTCTTGGTTTGTCCATCTGGTGATATTGTCCATTTTCTTTGGGATTTTTGTTGTTTAAATTGAGTGTTGGTTATTGTTATTCTATTATTTAAGTGGAAGTTTAGCAGTCTATTGACACGTTCATTGCTTTCACCTTACCCTAACTGTCTGATTACTCTTGGCCAGGTATAGCAGTCTTTGCTTACTTTTGCGTTGAAGTCCCCCATTCCAATTAGGAATCTTTACTTGATGTCTGCTGTACTGCTTTTTCCAGATTTGTATAGAACTCCTCAATGTCATCATCCGATGATGTCGAAGTTGGTGAGTATAATTGAATGAACTGCCTTCTTCACTGCGTACCGATTAATCAGTGATAGCCTTGGGCAAGCTCTCTCTGAATTTGCTACAAGTGGAGATTGAACTGCCCACTGAGTCTCCAAAAGTTAGATAGGTATAAAACGCCTCGACTACTCCCTATAAGGGAATAAAAGACATTAGCTGATGTAAACTTACTACGCTTTACTATATAAACTTACTATAATTACGTACGCTTTATGTGAGTCAATATTGTTGACAATGAATCTCACAGGGCAGCTTTCGTTTATATATTTTTGGGAGATAATAAAAACTGGCAGTCGTCCCAAAACGCACAGAGTTTCTACAATATAGAGTATTATCATCCCAGCCTAAAACTTCATAAAGAAGCTTATACAGTTATCTAACTTGTATATTGGCCGGGTTCTAATTTTCTTGATATGTAGATGCATCTTGCATAAGGAGATCATCTTTCACTCACGAGCGCCTTTATTCATTAATACAGTGGCTTTTCCCGTGCCTACTTTGAAAAGGGATATATGGTCCTTTTATTTCAGTGCAAGAGCACGGAATTCAGTATTAGATAAATTAGAGTTAAATTGTCTTTAAATAACGAACCAGCAACTTCAAACCGAAGTCTTTTTAGCACGATTGCCTGGAAGAACATAAATATTGAGCTTGTTATTACTTAAGCATTCAATATTAAGATGGCCAACAAAATTCGTTTCCTTTAACACACAAGGGTTTTTACATCAACCCAAAATCGCCAAAATAAAAGAATTATTTCCTATTTCTCAGTAGGATGAATAGGTTGATTTTCGTCTTGGATATAATGCCACAGTGTTTGTTTGAATGTGGATGAATAATTATCATGCAAGCGAACTAATGATTCTTTCGTCACGTAAATAGAACCCAGTAATTCCAAATTCGAAGTATTTGAAATCGACTGTATATTCCATGGTAAATCTTTTATAAACAATCCGAAGGTGGTTCACTGCTTAGACATGTCTTGCGCGATATAAATATTATGGCTGTCTGCTGATTTAATGGTCTCCTTTAAAAGAAGCAAAGGTAGGAAAAATTTCCATATTACGGCATTTTTTAAAAAAAGATAATCCGCGAACCTAGAACATACACACGATTTCAGATAATAACATATTCCATGAGGATTTGGGACCACGAAGTGAAGACACTTGTCAGTCATTTCTTCATAGGATGCTATTATAATTAGTAATATTCTTGAGCCAGTTATCTCTGCTTGACTACAGGTGGAGATCTAACTTTCCCACTCCCCCATCAATCCTTAAAAGTCCGATATGGCTAAAACGGTCTCGGTAACTTCCTATAAGGGAATAAATGGTGTTAGCTTTTTTTTTTTTAAATCTGAGAATGAACCTTTCATTTCAGATTCAAAATGCTTAGTAAAATATATTTGGATAATGAGTGAATTTGCATAAAAGGTGAGGCATAGTAGTTAAACAGTATATAACTGAAAATCAACGAAAAATATTTCTTACCAAAACTAAGTGCATCATCAATGTGGAACAAAAGGGCAATGTAGAGACAGAAGGAGAGCGAGAGAGATGGAAATCGCCATTCTTTCAGAATTAGCCTTGTATCCTGTAGCTACCACTATGGCAATTGAAATGACGGTATTACCACCCCTCGTTTCATTATCATGGTATTGCCTCTGCGCTTCTGATCTGATTTGCTTCCAAATTATTCTCACTGGAATAAGTACCTTTTCTCGACCTCCGTCTGCATCCTCAATCGTTATCCAAAATCACGTAGCTAACAGTAGTTCCAAAACAATCCATGACAATTCAATGACTTAAGTCAAAAACTCCATTTACTCGTTTTTCCACTATTATCTGTAACAAAGGCAGAAAAAAACTACACTTCCAAAGCAGACTTTGTTTGGCTTGCATGAACTCAGCTTGTCTTTTGTCCAAACGACTGCTGAGTCTCCTCCCCCACACGACTGCTTGAAGCAACATTTGCCGTTCCTCGTTTCCGCCTCTTTCTCACACATCCTGGTGGAACATTGGTCATTTTCCCTATAGATAAGGTGGTACTATTTGCATTAGTCCTCCCTCCAATTCTTTTTGTTGGGAGGGAGAAAGAAGACCTAGACAAATCTTTTCTCACAATATACCTCATGTGATATTTACAGAACATCAAAATACATTATCTTTCCCTGATGATATTCCTCCGATTATACAAAAACTTGTGCGCATAAACTAATATCCATCTTTTATCATTTCAAGCTTTCATACCCAGTGTGCATTTACCAACAGCTTCGAAGGATGCATTTTTTCAGCCTGTCCCCCCACACACACACCAAAAAAAGGGACATTAAAACCAGGCATCAAAATATCAACCTATTCCTCTGACTTTAATACTCTCGAAAACAACGGAAAATGTTCATCAACAGCCAAGTAAATCTCTACTTGGAGTCCTAACAATAGTTTGTGATGTCATATACAAATTTCCATCATTCCCATTATATTGCTAGCTAACCTCACCAACGTTTGAGCAAAATTCATGGAAAAGTTCAGAGATACTCAATTGGTACTCTTGACATTTAATGCATCGGATCGAGAATTGTGATCTTATGGTGTTACTCCTCCCCTTTTGAATGGATTTCCAACTACCTCTCCAAATGTTTATTAAGGGTCAATGTAATGGTGTCGATTCATCAGAGTTTTCAATCAATGCTGGTGTTCCGAGTACTCTCTGCTTTCTCCTTCACTAGCATTGATAAATATTCTGAATCTGAATTCCATTACTCTTAATACATTTGTTGCTAATTCAAAAGTCAGTATGAATATCATTTGCAGATCTCTCTCTCTTTCTCTTTGACCTTCCCATATACGCTCTGTTCGTGTTTATGTCTTTCCTTAAAGTATTTCTATGGACATTGCTCCACTGAACTGGTCACTAAATCAATAGATTTTCCTTTATTTATAAACGAACGCGACAATTGCTGGTCAACAACCGTATATAATACAGCAAAAATTTATCAAACCAACTTCACATCCTGCCCCATTCCTTTATCTCTTTGTTCCGCAGAACACTTTTGCCCACTTTCTTTTCCTCGATTAATACAACCTTCAGCTCTTCATGAAACACATCACAGAACCTACAAAGAAGAAATTCATTTCTTCTCTGAAATCACACATACACATGGAACTTTTGTTTTATAGGTCTCGGGACCTGTAGTATTTGGCAGATGATATCAAAATGTATAAATTAATTAATTTCTATAACAATCAAATTTCTCCTACTCATATAAGAAAACTACATAAAATAGGTGTCCAAACAACTCGATCATTATCGAGATCTGCTACAACCAGTGTTTTAAATGAACCATCATTCAATGGGATGATTGCTTCCTAGTCATCCTCATTGTTAGGAAAGAGGTTTGTGTTTTTACCTCACAAAAAATTCTTAATAAAACTAAGGATATTTTTAGGAAAAAAAGTATTAGAATTATACCTAATTAAATTAAGTATAATTTACTACATCGATCTTTATGGAGTGAGATGTAGATAACATACAGAAACAATGTGTGAAGGAAGACTCCCCAGAGAAAGAGAGAGAGATATATCGACCTGAAGGGAGAATGAACAGAGGACGGCCTTTGAAAACATGGGAAGAGACCAAAGCAGATAGTAGGTCTATTACTGGAAGGAAGAAGTATAATTTATTTACACTCTGCTGTTGTAAAGATGAGATCTTTCAACTGATTGACATTTGCTTCCAGTTTTCCTGGTACAAATGAATCGCATTTATGTCTTCCCCATATTCCAAATAAGTAATTTTTTGTTAAGTTATTAATTCTTTAATTTTTCCAAGTAGTAATTCTGTAAGTATTCAATATCTCACCAGCAGTGGAAAAATGTTTTCATGTATGGAAGAATGCAAAATAATTTTTTTAACCACAGTTTATTATCTTTCAAAGAAATTACATGAGTGCAGGGTACACTTTATTACATGTTATTAAATTGTTATGATTAGACAATGTAATACTATAATTAATGTCATAATTAATTATAATCCTAACAAAACAATTTACAGTTATAGTTTTACATTAAAACAGATAAATAGCTATTTTTGCATTTTGTCATTTACATTTTAATTTTACAATTCATATTTATTCACAATTGACCTTAACAATTACTTTTTTTTAAGTAACATGCAGGCGCTTGGCCGCACGAAGGAAGACTTAGTTTCGGGTCTAGTCGGCGACTAGAGGAAATTTTTCTAAGCCTTTTTTCGACCGGCTCCCGAGTTAGTCGATCTCTGGCACGGGCAAGCGGGTTTTTCCTCCCGGAAACTCGGGTTTTTCGTCCCGTAAACTCAAGAAAATCGACCGTAGAACCCACATTATTTCAGACATTAAATATATTGTGTTAGGGTTAGGGACCACGAGATGGCGGCACATTTGAGTCGTCTCTCTTCACTGTGTACCGCTTAATTAGTGATAGCCTTGGGCTATCTATCTCTGATTGGTACCAGTGGAGATGGAACTGCCCACTCAGTCTCCAAAAGTTAGATAGGGCTAAATGGCCTCGCCTACTCCCCTTATACGGGAATAAAAAGGCGTTAGCTGATTTTTTTTAAAAAAAGTAAGATGCAATAGATAATTCTAAATGCATTCATTTCACTTTTCACAATAATAATTTAGGCGTTTGCACACCACGGCGCGTGACCGCACGAAAGAAGACTTCTTGGTTTAGAATCTAGTCGGCGACTAGAGGAGAGGAACTTTTTCTAAGCCTTTTTTTCGACGAGTTCCCAAGTTAGTCGATCTCTGGCACGGACAAGAGGGTTTTTTCTCCCAGAAACTCAAGAAAATCAACCGTAGAACCCACACTATTTCAGACATTAAATATATTGTGTTAGGGACCACGAGATGGCAGCACTTGATGAGCCGTCTCTCTTCACTGTGTGCCGCTTAATCAGTGATAGCCTTGGGCCAGCTATCTCTGATTGGTACCAGTGGAGATTGAACTGCCCACTCAGTCTGCAAAAATTAGATAGCGCTAAAAAACGCCTCACCTACTCCCTATACCGGAATAAGAGGAATTAGCTGATTTTTCTTTCTTTATTTATTTATTTTTATTTAGTTTTTTGTCCTAGTTATTTAACAATGAAATCTGAGCCATTTAGCCCATTTATCGTTTGATATCCAGCAGCTAAGCCACGAAATGCAACCCTTTATGACTCAGGCGATGACCAATCCGGTATGAATGTCTTCTTTGTTCAATTCACCTTCAGTACTTCAAATGGCTAGACACAAGCTGGGTTGGACAGTCCTGGTGGAATCTATACTACCACCAGCATAATCCTTTGTTGGTGGTAGCACCAGCTAACTCTTTCTGTTGCCACAGAAGTCTGAGCCCTTGCTACAGGGCTCAGATTTATTATTATTATTGCCCAGATCGCCCAGCTAAAAAGCTTGAGTCCTGTAGCCCATTTATCGTTTGATACCCAAGAGCTAAAAACACTAAACGTGACCCTGGCGACGACAAATGCGGTATGGAATAGAACAAAGAATTCATCCATACCGCATTTGTATAGAATGCTAGAATAAGGTCGATTTAGTGTTTTCAGTGCCTGACTGACTCCCAACAAGAGTAGGAATCAATCAGCCACATGGCAGTTCTTTTGAGACAGTCTGATGTGAGATCGAGACCAATAACACAATGTATAAAGTGGTTAATACAATAGTGCAAGTCGAGTAATGATTATGGGAGAATTCAACTTCGAACACATTGATTGAAAGTAGGAATGATCACACTTCAGTTAGGAAGTAAATTTTATCCACTTCTAAGATATAGCTTCTTGATGTAGAATGTGGGGTATGGGATTCGAGGTATGAGAGTGTTGAATCTTGTTATAAACTTAGAAATCCTGTCCATAACTAAGCATTACCTCCAACTGGGATAAGTGATCATGTGGTGTTCACTTGGAAGGTAGCAGATCACATGGAAATTCCAGTTTAGAAGGGGGTATATGTGAAACTATAAGGCAGATTATTATTATACACTTAGGACGAAGGTTGATGCAGTACCAAGGCATAAAGATATGCACGGAAAAGTTGTTCATGCATGAGTTAATTGAGGCAATAACTGGTGGAAGAAATATCAAACTGTATACTCATGATCAATAGGGTAAATCAGGTAGGAGTTAGATGGATGAGTTGTACCATTACGCATGAGATGTAAAAAAAAAAAGAAAATGTTGTGCAGAGTTTGTAAGGAAGAAGATTATCTGCTAGTTAATGAGCAGAACAAGGATCAGACAATAAAGACGATCAGCATGATAAGGTAGGGGAAAAAATCAGATTATGAGATGAAATTTGCTGAAGAGGCGAAAGAAAATCCGAAAGAGTTTTTTTCGTTATGTGGCAACTAGGAAGAAGAATAACTTTAATGAGTGCTGATGGTAGAGAGGTAACAGATGCAGGTAAAAATTGTTGAGCTATAGCGATACCAATTTGCAAGGGTATATGACCAAGTGTAGATACTGTTATAGAGGACAAGGGGGACTGATTTGAGGACAGAGGTTGATGAATTAGAGGTACTTAGGATATTGCAAAATGTGAATGCAAATGTTTACAGAACCTACCATTGCCACAGCGTATACATTTTGGACTCCTGAAAGAAAAGCATATTTCTCATATAAGATTGAATTCCGCATAAGTAATAACAGCAACTAGAAATCCTGAAACGCTTCTAATAATAAACACGTGACTCCTTAAATAAATTCAGTAAAACCCCGAAGTTACGCGGTAGGTGGGACCAACAAAAAGCGCGTAACTCGGGGTATAATTTGACATGTAATTTATATATACAAACATACAATTGGGACCAAAGGTTTACAAAAACACCTAAATTTTTTAAGAAGTATAATCATAATTGTAGTTTCTCGTACCAAAAAAAAAAAAAAAAGAAAGTTATTTCGATGTCGATGGTTTCATAAAATCTAATAGATTCGTCTGACGGCATAATATCTTTTTCTTGTCACGCAAAATTTCTTCATAGCAAGCTAATGATTTTTTTATTCCTTGCCTTGTGGCTACAATTCGTTCCTCGTTAGAATCTATGTCATTCAAAATCTGTAAACCTTTCTTTTATGATTGTTTTTACTGTGGATTCCTTTAGATCGAACTTCTTTACTAGCTCACAAATTTTCATTCTGCCTTCAAAATCCTTAATAATGTTGAGTTTTGTTTCCAAAGTCAAAGTTTTTCTTTTCTTGCTAGCTGTAGAAGAAAATCAGAGTTGCTTCTTTTGGATGACATTATTATTTTTTATGTGATAAAATTTTTATCAAGAACATAACATTAAACAATCGCAAGGTTTGTAGACTATAAAAATCGTGTATGAATGGAGACCACGTGCTGTGAACGGCCGGCGCCTGAAAGATACGACTAGTGGTGAGGCGGGACGGGAATACGTACATATAAGAAACCGCGTAACTACGGATTCGCATAAGTCGGGGTATGACTGTATATGAAATGAATTTATTTTTAAATAAAAATAATTTAAATGAAATGACCGTTACGCGGCAGCACAGCATTTCATATCGGCACGTTTACTGATCAGCGCAAGATCGGGAAACGTGCGTTTCCTGATCTTGATATAGGGTATAGCATGATATAACTATAGATTCCATCGATTCATGCTTATCGCAGTAGAATCGATGTATTTTAGACCACGTAATACAGCACCGTGACGTTCCACGTTACTCACCCAGCTCCAGTGCATTTACAACCAGTTGTGTGTGAGATTAATGCTGACTTCACGTCCGGTTTGGTCGCTACGGCAATCGTCCTCTCGGCGAAAGAAACATGATAATTTCTGCTCGTTCTCTGCCCGCGTTAAAAATAAAAATATAATTGCTTTCGTGACAATTCTGGACGCAAATTAGCATAAAAACAACCCAGGTGAGTTATGACTTAAGTTTGTTGCTCGTTCATACTAAAAACCCAGGCCTTGGAGCAGGTATATTCTTGTAGTCATGCCTCAATTCCCTGTGTCTGAACATTTGAAATGGGCATGGCTCCATATCCTCTGAACCCATGACCAATGGGGGTCAGTATTGTCCCAAGATGAGTCCCAATTTGCTCTAAAAAGTGAATACCAGTCATGATCTGACCAGGGGCGCGCCAGTAGTGTCCGGCGCCTGTGTGCAAGATTTTAGTTGGCGCCCCTATACCCAGTAGCACGCCAGTAGTGTCTGGCGCCTGTGCGCAAAACTTTAGTTGGCGCCCTATCCCCCCGACCCTCTCCAATAAAAAAAATCACTTTTAAAAAAAGTTTTTTTTTAAAGTATTTCCTCCACTTCTGTGTGCGTCACACACATTGCACATATGGCCGGCGCACCCCTGGCTCTGCCTTGGAGAGAACTAGGGACAATATTCAGGAAAGGAACATATGGAGATCAGTAGCGCACTCAGGATTTAATCTTTTTTTTTGGGGGGGGGGGGTGGAGTTGAGTAGACGATTTCAGAATACACACTACGCATCGCATACGACCTATGACTGATCGCTAATTCATAAGTAGTATAGAAATAGAAGACATGACACAACATAAATAAAAAAAATAATTTTAATTAGGAAAAGATTTTTGGAAAATTTTCTATTTTTTTTCCCTTTTTCTTTGGGGGAGGTGCCAGGGCCCCTGGGCCCCACCCTCTGGATACGCCACTGGTGGAGGTAGTGTGTTGGTTTGGGGAAGTATCTCGTTGGGTGGATGCACTGACCTGTATGTGCTTCATAGGAGAACCATGAATGCTGCTGCATAGAGAAAATGTCCTAGACTGCTATGTTTGGCCGTGTATGGAGGCGGGGGGGGGGATTGGGAAGACATACAAGAAAGTAAACCTGCCCATATTGAGTGTAGCTTGTGAACCAATATCTTCAAGAGATTATCATAATTATGGACTGGCAAGGCAGGTGGTCTTCTGACCTTAATCCTACATGTCTGGGATGCCCTTGGTAGATGTGTTGCTTCTCACAAGCCCCCACTTAAAAAAAACAAAAAAACTTTAGGGATTTATTAGAACTTTGCAAGAGCAATGGTTGTTATTATATACAGAGCTCCTTGGCACAATTATAAACAGTATGAAACTGTGAGCATGTTATTCGGCTGCCTTGACAGTCTCGTTTTGAACATTGTCTTCATGTACCCATTTTTTTTACTATAATAAGCTATTTATTTACATTTTTTTTGTGTGTGTGTTTCTTTCACACCTTGTATCATACTGCTTTTGCAATGTGATATGAGATGCGAAAGAAAAAAAAAATGCATAAAAATTCATCATACAGTTTTTAAGTTATGCTTTTTCTCTTTGTACTTTAACTTATGCAAACCAGTGTACTTGTTACTTATTGAACAAACTAAGTCTCTAGGATTTTATTTTCACTTGATTTGCTAATTCCTGCTCATATTGTACTTTAGCTATCCTTACCTTCTGAGTTAGCTTCCTCTCCTGCTTTTTATATTCTTTGTGCACCTGCTCGCTACCATTTTTCATCTTCTGCTACCTCTGGTGTATTCGGAATTTCATGCTTAATCCCTTCATTCATCCATTTGACCCCTACTTTATACAGCCTTTTGACCTTCAGAATACATTTATATACTGAAGTCCTTAAATATCTCTTGGTCAGTGCCTAAGCAACATTTACTTAACTCCTCATTTCATGCTATAACTTCAAGCTGTCTTCTAGGACTTTGTAATTTCGCATATATCCTTGTTCACAAGTCTTCATGTAGCTAGCTATTACCCAAGTGATCACTCTCACCATCTGGACGAAAAATGTGACATCCCACTCAAAATCATATATGATGAAATGGTCAGATCAGACTTTTGATCCTCATATGCCTTCTTTTATATGCTAGAAGATGCTTTTACATCTTGCCTTTCAAGAATTCAAGAAATTCGTTTTCCTTATACTCACATGCAATCTTTTCATTGGCATCTATATTACCATAATTAAAATCACCCATAATGATCACCCTTTCTTTGTTTTCTTCATTAATGCTTGGTTTAATCCTTTATTGAAGTGTAAGCAAACAAAGTTTGTACCTTAAGTATTTTCAAGATGGGGCAACTTGTGTACAGAGACTAATGACCTTGCATCACAAGGCAAGTGATGCCAGGTCATTCGTCTCTGTACACAAGTTGCCCCATCTTGAAAATACTTAAGGTACAAACTTTGTTTGCTTACACATTCAATAAAGGATTAAACCAAGTATATAATTTCTTGGTATCTTTAATTTATAGTATAACCAAGTGGAAAAACTTCCAACACAATCTTAAACATTTTTTCATCAGCAGCCTCTACATTCCCTGGCCTATAGCAATATCTCACTAAATATCTCTTCCTGTGAACTTTCACCTCGCATCATGCTGCCTCAAAACCATTGGAACTGTTTCCCTCATTCGTGTCTTAGTTTATGTGGGCATAACTTTCCTGCTCTCATCAACAGCACTCTCCCTCCCTTCTTGTGCTGTCTATACTCATGAAAAATAATGTACCCTTCCATTACCATCAGGATATCATTCTCATACAACCACATTTCACTTATTTAAACAAATTTTGGGTGAATATATTTAATTGAAACAATTTCATCTCCTTTGTTCCTAATGCTCCTGACATTTGTAAATATACACATCATTTCACTTTTAGGTCTATAACCTAAAAGTGATCAGGTCACTTTTAAAATCTTACTCATGCTGTATATCGATTGTTATTTCTTGACATCTGCCCATGCCCAGTTGCCTTCATCACCATTTACCCCATCCTCAGACTCAGTTGCCTTTTACATCCCAGGCCATCCCATTCTTATGCTGGCCATCCCCATGCATACATTCACTACTGTTTCCAGCATCTGCTTACCTTCTTCTGCCATGTTTCCTTGTCCACCTCAACTCCTCCCAAATCAGGCCATGGTACTAGTGCATGAAGTGCTCTCACACCACTACTATTTGAATTAACAGCAGTTCAGTCTCACTTGTTCCACTTTCCTGGTCTTTTGCTTCACTTCTTACTTTCTGTGATCTCTTGCTTGCATCATTTGTTCCCACAACCACCACTAATTTTCTTTCTCATTTTTTATTTTATTATTTTTTATATTCCACACGTGAGAGGGAGAAGGGCCTATACCAGATAAATGCTGTATGTGGGCAGGGATCAGGGGCAGAGTAATCAGCTAATATTTTTCTTAAACTGTTGGAGGTTGCAGCCCTTTGGAAATGCTTCATGGGAAGGTTCTTCCACAGAATTGAGGCGGGTTGAATGAAAGATGGCTGGGAGTAGAAGGTTTATTGAGTATGCAGTTTGATTAGCTTTGCTTGAGTTCCTCTAGAAATGGGAGGCATAATGGATGCTAGTTCTGAACAGGACCTATGGAAATATCTGTAGAAGAGACTCAATGCAGATGATTTTTTATGGGAAAGTATCTGAAGAGTGTCTGTAAGAGATGCTATTAATCAGTTGAACTTCCCTTTTCTGAACAGCATCCAGAAGTTTTAGGAAGTTCTTGGGTGCACTACTCCAAACATGAGAGCAATAGTCCAAGGTTGGCCAGACTTGGAATTGTATATAACTGCCATTTAATGGAAGCCATCAGTGCCAAGTCCTGTCAGAAGCCTTGGAGCTGTCAAGTGCAATGGCACAAGTTTCTCCATATCTTTCTATGGAATGAGTCCAGAGGTGCATTATGTAGGCCAGGAGGTCTCCTGTGGTTCTAGATTGCAAAATTTATACTGGTAGTCACTAATTAGATGGCAGTTCTCCAAGTGTAGAAGAAATTGACTATTGATAACCTTCTCCATTACGAGTCTCATAACCAAAGCATCAATTAGTGACCACCAGTATGAATTTTGCCATTCTTGCTAATTCTCATTTCTGGAAAATAGATCTAGTAGAATTCCTCATTCACCACACATTTTGATAATAATAACTATTTTCTCTCATTCTATCCGTTTACAATCTTTCATTTCTTTTACCCAAATGTCAAATCTTTATGTAAATATTTCTCCTTTCATTTCTCATTTTGTGTTTTGTTTAGAGTTAAATAACTTATATACATTGTTTTTTTTTCAAATAGCATTTAGGATAAATTAGTGCAATAGAAGTTTGAGTTGATTTTTCATCATCCTTAAAGATGCATTAAGCTCAATTTTTTTGAAGGTTGTGATAATTTTTGTTGAAAATGATGAAATGAGTTGGGATAGAGGCACCTTACTGTTCTTATTAAGCTTAATGGAAAGAAAACAGTAGAAATAAATAAATAAACACAGGTTTAATAGTTCCAATATTTCATCTCTGGCAAATAGACATCTTGGATGGAGTATAAAAATTATAATTACTCACATCTTCTTAATCCTTCCTCTTTTACGTTGTCAAGATTTTTCATTCTTATAAATGCAACCCTAATGAGGATAAGGTGGTTAGCCTTATGCCTATGTCTGTAAATGCATGTGTTCACAGGGCTGGTTTACCTGTTCTGAGAGACGAAAAACTGAGTTTCCAGATGAAAAAATCCCTACCTCTGTATGAGACTGGATAACTCGCCTTTCATTGAAAGAAATGAGATAAAGGTTCCTCACGTCACTGATGGGAATCGAGCCCAGGTTTTTCTGACCAAAGGGCTTAGTCTATTATTATTATTATTATTACGGGTATCTCCATGGAGTCAGTAGACTCATCACGGGAGACCCAAACTAGCAAAACAATATCTATCATATCTCTTCTTGAATTCATTTACAGACGAAGAACTCGTAACTAAGTCAGGCAATGAATTCCACTCATTCACCACCCTCCAGGCAAAAGACCTTGTTCTCACACCCTTGTTAACCACACTCTTTAATTTCCAGGGACGACCTCTTGTTCTTCCATCACTATCACACAGTTGAAACATTTCCCCTGCATCAATTCCTATAAAAACCTTTCAGTAATTTAAATGTTTCTATCATACCCCCTCTTCTCCGCCTATCAACCAACCTCTGCAATCCACAAGCTCTCAGTCTGTCAATGTAGGGAGCATTTTTTACATCACTCACCAACAAGAGTGACTTCCCTCCTCCTCATCTCCAAGGAATCCAGGTGACCAGACCTGAGTACAGTAATCCAAATGTGGAAGTATCAACACTTTATAAAGGGGAATAATAACCTCTTTATCTCTGGATGTCAATGTGTTCCTCAACAACCAAGTAATCCTATGTGCAATCTTGGACACCTTAGCAATGTGCCCCTGAACTTCATCTCTCTATCTACCAACCCCCTAAGTCCCCAGCCTCATCAATCTCTTCGAGTACTGTTCTATCAATGTAGTACACAGTTGGTAATCTTTTAATTCCAAAATGCATAACTTTACACTTTTCCTCATTGAACTGACATCCATTACCTTTTGCCCATTCTACCAGCTTATTTAAATCATCCTGCAAACTTTCAACATCAGCTTGATTTTTTATTGTGCTACCCAACTTTGCATCATCAGCAAACAACTGAATATCTCCCTTTAAGCCATTTCCTATATCATTTATATACAAATTAAACAACAATGGGCCAAGCACAGAGTCCTGAGGCACACCACTGGTCACCTGCCTCATCGTGGACTCGGCTCCTCCATACACCACCTTGTGGTATCTCTCCCTGAGCCATTCTCCTATCCATATCACCAATTTAGTATCCATTCCCATCTGCTCCAATTTGCATAACAGCGTTCCATGGGGTATCCTGTCAAAATCCTTAGCAAACTCCAAAAGTAACCACTGTGTAGTCAGTTCCTTTGTCCAACTCAGATGTCATTCTATTATAAGAAGTTAATAGATTGCTAAGGCAGGATCTACATTTAACAAAACCATGTTGGCCTCTATAGAGTATCATATCCTGATCCACCCATTCTTGAATTTTGTCTTTAACCAAATTTTCCAACACTTTTACTACTACTCCTGAGATGGTAATTGGTCTGTAATTAACTACCGCAGTTTAGCCACCTTTATGCAAAGGAACCACTTTGCCTAACTTCCACTCCCTAGGGACCATACCAGAGTTCAAACTTAAGTTAAATATCTAAGTAAAAGGGGTTGACAATTCCTTTGCACATTTACATAATACCCGAGCTGATATTCCATCTAAGCCTACAGCAGCATTTGCATTTAAATTTTGCAATATATTAAATACCTCTGATTTCTTAGCTTCAATTCTCACATTAGTTATTGCTACAGGTACAGAGATATCCTCACTTGGGTGATAGACTTTTGAAAACTGATCACTCAGTAACTTGACTAATACATCTGAGTTTGTCACCTCAATACCATCAGCACCCACTAAAGTTATCCTTCCGAAGTCATTCTTCCTTTTACTTGCCACATAGCGGAAGAACTCTTTGGGATTACCCTTGATCTCATTGGCTAAGGTCTTCTCATAATCTGATTTAACTTTTCTTACTATGCTGGTAACCTTCCTAGTTTGAGCCTTGTACATTCTCCATAACATTTTTTTTTTTTTTTTTGCTGATCAAGCTTGATACTACTGCTCATTCATCTAACGCCTACTTTGTTTGTCTTTCTGACCATTGGACATAATTTGATATTGCTTTCCTCAGATATCCACTGTATCTCTCTACCGGTACAGCGGTACAGTCTATTCTGACTGAGTTACAGAGGCTTGTAATTACTCACATAAATATAGAAAATCCTAAGTGGAAGATGTTAGATAAAAGCCCCCAAGTCCTAAGATTGGCACCCTCTATTTGTTTGCTAGTAGCTAGCACTGGCTTTTTTGCAGGAGGTCTAACACAACCATATTTATGACTTATTTTTAACAGTATTTACAAAACCAAACGAAATGTTTTATAAAAGTTGTTTTATTGAATTGCTTATATTTTGCTGAATATCTACAAACAGATTAATGGTACTGCTATGGGTTCCTCCCTCTCCCCTCTTTTAGCAAAACTTTCATGTGGAACACTTCGAAAACAAAATACTTACCACAGTTACATACAATCCCCCTAGTGTGGTTACACTATGTTGATGATTTGTTTGCCATTTGGCCCCCATGGACCACTTTGGATGCATTTGTCACCTACCTAAACAGCCAACATTCCAAAATCCACTTAACAGTAGAAAAAGCATCTAATAACTGTTTACCTTTTCTTGATACACTAGTCACCTGCCTTTCAGATGGATCACTATCTTTTTACATTTACAGAATGCCAACACACATACACATGGGAAGATATCAACATAAACAATCACATCATCATCCAGCCCAACAGTATGGCATTTTTAAATACACTTACACACAGAGCCAGAGCCATTTGCTCTGATGATACAGCTCTGTCCACAGAACTGAAATATCTGCACCATACTTTCTTGGCCAACAGCTAGATAAAATACTGTATAGCCCCTTTACGTCTCCCTTCTCTAATATGCAGGAACACAAAATTACCATTTCTATTCCCTATGTAAGAGGTATATCAGAAAAGATAGCCAAAGTACTAGTGAAACATGGCCTTCGCACCACATTCAAATATCATGTGGAATTAACAATTATGATCTGCTCTCCTAAGGATAAATTTCATCCTCTAGCACAGTGCTTCCCAAACTTCTGGATGTCAGGGGGCCCCCTTTGCAAAAATTAAAATATTTCATGGCCCCCTTCGAAAAAATATCGTAATAGAGAGATATATTATTGTAATATTTATTGTATTTATATTCAATACAAAACATACTCAGCGAATATTGCAAAAATCAAATGCATATATTACATTTTTTGCCTCTTACCGTTTGGTTCTGAGGACGATGCAGGCTGTTCTGGTAAAATATTAAATACTGTCTTTTTTTTTTTTTTTTGAGTCTGTTTCTGCTTCTTCTGATTGTTCGCGGGATTTTTTTTAATTTTTTATCAGCCACTTATTCATCTCAGGGTTAAATTTTTTAATGTAGAATAGATCAAATAATATCACTACTTACCGATACTGGTACACCACAGACTGATAACATGAAATTAGTGAATATTACCTGAATAAGGGAATCCCCGAATCAGGAACATTTTTTTTTTTGTGATTTTTCTCCCTTTAGGGTAATTAAGCCTAACGCAAAACAGACAGCAAAGGCGTGTTATTAAAACATGCATATGAATGGTGCTGTATTAACAGAAGATCGCGCAGCTGAAAGATAAAAGCATTGCTGACAATTGAGTTGAAATGCTAACTCTCTTCAACCGAATTCCATATGTGAAACTGCCATAACATTCATTATGTATATATATTACTTAGTTTTAACACTTTTACGAATTTTAACACGTTTACAATTTTAACACGTTCGGTTGAATTTTATTGCTGCCTTGGGAAATTGAACTCGCACACATCTAATTAATAACAATAGTTTTTAGTTAGATACTGTGTTTACCCATGCAACATATAGTTTTGTTTCAGTCTATATATACAGCATAGTTTCTGTATGAGGGGACATGTGATTCATTAATGAGTGTGTTTTTATCCCAGTTGTCTCTAATTGCACTATTTGTTGAGAAATATATTACACAGACTGCTCATACCTTATTCACTTGCATAATAAAAGTACTTGTTTTTATTGCATCTGCAGTATAGTGGCTGTTAGGGAGGGGTGTTGTTTACCACTGCAAGGAGTTACTATCTCCCCACATGACCTTGTTTAAGCTTTTTTCATATGTGAAGTATATGCGAAACTTTTATTGGTAACAGAAAACTAGCTCGGATGACAGTGATAATATAAAACGAGTTTTGGTATGTATATAAAGTCAGTATCAATAGTGCATGATTACGAACGTGTGATGAAAGGGACGGGAAGATTTGGAGCTTCCCTGAGAGAATTCGAAGTAAATACAATTAACCACTGCTTTGAAATGAAACATATGAATAAGCAATATTTACTAATATTCATTAAGCACCGAAATACGCAGAAAGCAAAGTTTGTGAACCAACACCAATGTGTGAATTTTTCCATTAAAATATAAAAAATGACAAAATAGAAATAATAAATAATAAAAGTTAAATACGTTTCTTTTAAAATAAAAAAAAAATCTACTTAGTCTTAAAACATTTTAAATTTGTTTTCATTATTTCACGGCCCCCCTCAACAAAACCTTCTGCCCCCAAGGGTGCCGTGGCCCATAGTTTGGGAAGCGCTGTTCTAGCACACCCTGGAGTGTATGAAGTTTCTTGTGACTGTGACTTGGCCTACTATGGGCAGACAGGAAGATCTGTTAACATCTGCCTGGCAGAATATAAAAAAATATATTTACTACATTATTATGCAGTAAATCTCTCTCTTATGGCCTGAAAATTCATTTGAAATGTGTAATGATGAGAGAAAAGAATTAAACAGTATAAATAGAATGGGAAGAATAAAATCCCAGGTCTTGTGGTAAAGTTCTATCCTCAGACCATCAGGTCCTGAGGATTTCCTTGTCTGGAATTCCTTATGGGCTTTGATAACATCAGATGCCATAATGGGTCTGTTAGGCTCATCTTGGATATGAACAGGAAAGCCATTAATGTTCATGAGTTTTAATTTCCCACAGTGCTATTGTCTTCAAAAAGATTTTTATAGTGTTTTTGAAAGGAGCTAAGTATGTTTTGAGTGTTGGACATGTTTTCACTATCAATGCAGATTTGAGTGATAGTCCTTTCTTTGCTGAATTTAGTGAATTCAGTTGTCTATTGAAGAGTGTAGCTGAAGGGCTACCTGCTAAGTGCTGCTGTATTCTTATTTCAAAATTTCTTTTACTTGTTTCTGCCTTTCGACTTCTATTTCAATGTTAATGTTTCTAATGATGTTGCTGCATTCTATACCATTGCATTGGTTTGCTCCAAACCAACTTCTCTCTTTATGCAGGTCTTTCAACTTTTTTTCTTTTGAGGAAAGCCTGTTTTCCTACCCCATTCAATCATATCCTATTTTAATGCTTGTTTGAATTTTAACCACGCATCTCAGTTCCCGGTAACATTCTTCCAGTTTGAACAGAGGGTATGGAATTTGGTTGAAAAGGTTAATGGAAAATTTGATGGAAGTCTCCATGGTCCAGAACTAATCTCTACTTCTTCTATGCAGAAGAATTTAAGTAGAACTGGATATTATTATTATTATTACGTAACACCTCCAGAGAATCCAAAGACTCATCAAGGGAGGGCACCTACTCTTCCACTCTCCATCTCCACCAAATACAACTGCCTTCATCATCTACACCAATGCCATCTACCGCCAGTCATCATCACTATTGTTTTCGCAGAAAATCACAAACCTCCATGCCCACAGTGGGATTTGAACCCGCAGTCGCTTGGCTGGAGACCAGATACGCTAACTACTTGGCCAACCAGGCCAGCAATGTCAAGATGTTTTATCTGAATTAACTTGTTTATAAAAGAAGAAAAGAAATAAATTCGATCAAGACGAGTACCAATACCTTGATTCATGTATGTGTAAGCCTGGAGATTAGGATTGCGTATCCTCCACATGTCTACTAGTTGAGCATTGTCGAGACATATTTTTAACTGTGCATAACCCATTTTCCACTCCTGGGGTATCCTCCTATTTAGTCTAATGTAGGGTTTTCAATACATTTCCAGTCTCCAGCTGCTATAATGTAGCACCGTATAAATATGGTTGCAATTCCTGGAAGAAAATTTGTTTTACTATTCCATTGGATGTAGCATAAACATTTATAAATCTTATTACACATCCACAGTATTTCAAGTCTATTGTCAAGATTCTCCCTTCATGCATCCCTTTGGATGTTACAGAATGACTCAAGGACTTCTACTCCAACCCCTTTAAATCTTCCAAAGCTCCAATAAGAAAGAAGTAGATATCTATCTATTAAAGTTTTTTGCAGAAGTGTGTTTCTTGGAGGAACAAAAACCTGATATTATGGTGTAGCATAAGTTTCCATATAGCTTCTTGTTTAACTTGCTTATGGAATCCTTGTACATTTAATGAAGCAATGTAGAAAGGAGTGATATGATTAGTGGTGTCACTGGTAAGTCTTCTGGATTTTGGATGAACCTGATGAGGTCTTCAATCTGTGAAGGAGCAATTGTATAGCTGTTTCTTGTAAATTATTTTTCAGTTGCTTTCCATATTTCAATTTCATGCCTTTTGTGTACTGAGAAAACTTTGAATCAGTAAAATTTATTATTTTTTCTTTAATTGTATCTCTTGCTTTTCCTTTATTAGCATGAAATTGTTCCTCATAGTCAATAAACTCCGAGCCTGAGGAGTCTTCATTTGACAATCCACAACCTTCTCCATCTTTACATTTTTTTTTTATTATTTCTTCTTCTCTTAAATTTAGTTCTTTAATCCAGAATTTAGTTTTAAACAATAGAGATATCATGCCGAGTTTCATTGTCACCTCGTTATTTAAAATATTCTGCTTTCTGACTCTGAATTTACTGAATGATTCTTTTCCCCATGAAATTATTGATCTTTTTAATTTTGTTATCCATACTGGTTACTTCTTTTGGAAGGGCAACTTATGGTACTTTGTCTGTTGCCCATGGAGGTACTTTTAAATGGATTAAAAGTACCTCCATGGGCTCTCCCCTCAGACCAATTTTTATACATTTTAAAAAACATGTTCTTGATACTGCCAGTTTCAAACCTTCTATTTGGTTTAGATTTATTGATGATGTATTCACTATTTGTCAACCTGTCTCAGACACATTAGACTTTCCTTTTCCACCTTAACAGCCAACACCCCAGAATCCAGTTCACTGTTAAAAAAGAAAAAACAACAGTTCACTTTTTTTTAGATACATTAATTACACATCTGCCCAATCTTACCACACAACATACATATGCAGTCAGCAGTGCCTCCAACCTCTGTTCCACCCAAGTTTCCCTTACAGTGGAACTTGCCTTTATTGACTAAACCTTTCTGTTCAAAGGTTATAATGCCAAAAAAAAAATCTACAAATTATCTGTCCCTCCTACCTCCTTGCAATCCTCTCAGATTACTGCAAAGTTACTTCACATGCAAACTTTGTTTGCTTACACTTGGATACAGGATTAAACCAAGAATATAATTTCTTGGCATCTATAATTTATGGTATGACCAAGTGGAAAAACTTTCAACATCTATTTCTAATCCAGAGTATTTTATTAATAAGGTGTGACACCTTTTGGCTACTTGTATATTGAAATATGACTTTCGCATTACTGCAACCTTGGCATCACTTCTGGGTCTGGCTCCCACTGATGAGACCTCAGTAAAGGTCAAAACTGGTCTGGATTGTGGCCCTTCGCATAATGCATAGCATTATACATCTCATCTCTGTAAGGATATGCACGTTGCATTATGGGATACTAAGCCAACTGATGTAGGTCATTAGCCTCTATATGCAAGTAACCCAGTTATGAAGTGACTTCACACACAAATATTTTTTGCTTACACTTGGATAAAGGATTAAACCAAGAATATAATTTCTTGGTATCTTTAATTTATCCATTAAAGTATAACATGAATGTAAACTAGCACCTAAGCCTAAATACTCATGTACAAGAGTTCTAAAAAGAATTGTCGTACATATTTTCTTTTCAGTATTATTGATTTTTATCCTTTTCAAAAATTAATGGTGATCATTTCCTATTTCAATTCTTTTATTCTCTTATATCATGAACCACTTGGAAGACACCACTGTCAATAATAGCATAGTCAATAAGACTTTTGTTATTTCTTGTGCATGCTCTTCTTGTAAATTTATGTTTCTTAAATGCCCAACACTTAAATTGGGATCTTTGTTGTATTTTTCTGATTTTTTCACTATATGTCAATGTAAAAATCTGGCCTCGGTCATTCCTATTTGGCTTAAACTCAGCTTGTTCTTCAATTTTTCTGAGCATTTTTCAAATAATTTCTATAACATAAATCCTCTGTCTTTAATTTGTAGTAGGGAATTGGCAAAACTCTTTCAGCCTGATTTCTTTGAAGATCTGTTGTCCTAGATACAATTATATGTTTATGACGATAAAAATATACTTTAGAACTCATTATGAAATAATGAGTTCTAAGGTTGATTTTTGAGATGTAGGGTTAAAAATTTTATGAGGAAAAATTGTACTTGTCTGTGCTACAGATTAACTGACTCAGGAACCGACTACAAAAAAGTTCCTTTAGGTGGCAACTAGAATCAAACTTAAGACAAAGGAAGCAAAGACCAGTTCCTCAGGACTATGCAGGAACCTCTTTTCACAAATATACATTCATAAATCTTATGAATTCCTGTATAATTGTCACATTCTTTTGTTTCCCTTTTTATAAACTGATATGCTGAGAGCTCTGTTTAAATCATGTATGATATAAGACATAACCTAAGTTACCAAGCCATTTAATAATGATAATTCCTCTATTGGATATCTAATAGAGGAATTAAATTAATGATATGGATAACTTAATCATTTATTGAATGATATAATCACGTAATCACAAGAAAGATATTTATTTAACCAAATATTTCGGTCTGGAAATAGCAGACCATCGTCAGTGGTAATACAAAGTCTGGATTGGCTCAACACGGGATTGAAACTAACCACAGCATCCTTTGGTCCAAGACTCGCCTCTTACATAGATCCCGTTATAGGTTCGAACGTTTGTTCAAGGAAAGCGTGGAGGCCTTGCTCCATCGCCCCAACCTTAATCGTAATGACTGTATATCTATATCAAAAATCTGGGAAAGTCTAATCAAGATTACTCATTAATTAATTTTTTTTTTTTTTTTTAATAGCAAATTCAATCATGTTTGTACTTCAAAATATTCCGTTTCATACTTATGATTTAACATCACGCGGCGTGTTATAATTTTAACGATCTATTGTTAGTATTCTAGCTTGTATTTTTTAAACTGTTCTTGTATTACCACTGACGATGGTCTGCTATTTCCAGACCGAAATATTTGGTTAAATAAATATCTTTCTTGTGATTACGTGATTATATCATTCAGCCTTATGTCGCAAGTATTCTTGAAACAACAGATTAATAATTTATTACTATACATTTTTGCTCACCTTTCAGCGGCATCTTTATTATTATGATCTTACTAATCTTAATAGGTGTAGTGGACTGATTTTGCTTTTTATGTAAAATAATGCTTGGCTCTGGTCATCATAATTACTTTTTTTAATGTTTCATCGTGTTTTCATTCCATTTAAATTTGTTATTATTTATTTATTATTATTTTTATTTAGTTACCTTCAAATACACCACCAATATTCAATCACTCCCATTGAATCCATAGCCTTGCAGGATTAGCTGTTTTGCTGGATGAATGAGGGTCATATAATAATTCATCAGTACACCTCTGACCCACTAGTTATCCTCTTCCATTTCTCTAGAGCACCATGGATGATAGAAACTTAAATATTAAATGTAAATTAAATGGGAAAAAGTGATTAAATAAAATACATTAGTATAAATGATTCAGTATCACTGAAACAGGATTATTAATTAAAAAGCTATTAAATGATTGAAATGATCAGTACAGTACAATTCAGCTTACAGTATAAATGAAAACAGATTTATTAATTGTAGTTATAAAGAATATTAAAGTAGTACTGCTCTTCAAAGTATTTAGAAGTTGACTGGAACTATAGAGCTCATTACAAAAGTCTGAAAGTTGAGAGCTACCTGGATTACTGTCTGTTTCTAGTTAACTGATTCATCATATTTGATGAATCAATTAACTGTGCTGCAGGGGGAACAGAACATCATGAAGTGAAGTTGCTTAATGTGCTGTGTAATTTTTTGATATATCAGATGAAAAATTCATTAGCTCTTGTTCCATCAAGAAGGTGCATTGCTCTAGACTCTTCTATAATTAACCTGTTAACTCAATTAATTTGTCAATGGTAAGTCTTCATCTGTAGCTCTTTCATTTTCATCTCTGTAATCTTCATGACTTTTCACTGTTTTTATCAAGATTCAGAGCAATATATAATTTCACTCAGCATAGTGATGAAAAATAGGTGTTTCTTTGCAATGTTCATCTGTTTGGCCAAATGCTTTCCACTAAGCCTGAATGATATACCCTTTGCATCTTCTTTTGCATTTGATACATCAAAACCTATAAAGCCATTGCCAATATTTTCACCAGGAGAATTATCAAATGTCAAGACGGTCATACTTTTGTATA
Source organism: Typopeltis vanoorti (assembly GCF_054136105.1). NCBI lineage: Eukaryota > Metazoa > Arthropoda > Arachnida > Uropygi > Thelyphonidae > Typopeltis > Typopeltis vanoorti. The sequence goes on from NC_143566.1 coordinate 10,866,340, forward strand.
TGTTGGGCTTATCAGCCAGACAGTTCATGAAATTTCAAATTTGGTCATGGTGTTTTGAATTACTGTCAAGAAACTGTGAGACTAGGATACTGTGTCTATAAATCTCATGTAAATTTCATCTGTCTGGTTTGCCTGTGTTGTAAGATGAAAAACTGGAGATTCTGAGAGGAAAAACCCTGCTCCTCTGTATGAGACATCAAGTTTTGTTGGACTATATCCAGCATGCACTCTAGATGTAAATCTAAATGACTTATTTGTTTGGTTCCAACAGAGTTCACCTTCTTGGACATCACTTCAACACTGATGAGGAATTAAAAGACAGGTTAAGAAGTGATTACCATGCATTTTTCTAAAATGTTTTTTGTGTGGTTCAACATTTGAAGAAAATATGTAGAATGAAGGTATAGAAGACTAAGTATAGGTAAACTAGTATTCCCAAAATATCTCTGTCTGAAATTTAATTTTATTAAGTAGCCATGGTTTTGTTCAATAGTAAGCTAATCTCTATTTTGTAAAATATATTTATAATAGCATTGCTTTGTATGCCATATATAGATGTAAATGTCAATGCTGAGTAATATTTTATTGTACAATGAAACCTGTGGAGAATTCATGACTAAACAAGCACACGTAATAACCACAGTAATAAGTTTTAATAAATAAATATTTCATCCTAAGACATTGTAGGACATCAATAGTACAGTTAATTTAAACAATACTAGGAATAACATACAGTTAGGGCGCATGATTACAATGGAATCCCAATATGCATGCAGTAGCGTATTATAGAATTAAATTAAAATATATCTGGATGGGAAAAAAATAGATTACATTAAAATAAGATAACATATATAAAAATTATTGTACATAATTTTGTATGACAATTTTCCATACTTTAGGAATAGCAACAATGTCATGATGGTTTAGATTTGGTCTGTGAAGTAGGGCTTCAGCACGTTCTTTATATAAACGTTCATGTTTATATAAAGATCTATGTAGAAGTTTGGTCTTTTTCCAATGGATCCATTTGATTTGGATTTTCAACTCTGTGTTGTGTAAGGCCAGATTTCTGCGGTTTGGCAACCAGACTATCTTCTCGATCTCCTGGTTACAGCACACATGAACTCAAACACACGAATTAGCTCTCTTAAGGGCAAAATGACTAGAAATATTGGACTTATTGTCCAAATTTGCCAAATTAACATTGAGGGTATATGTAGAGCAAAATGTAATTACCTCCCAAAGATTTTATATGACAACAATATCGATGTTGTTCTTGTTCAAGGAACTCACTGTAAGGATGAGGATCAGCTCCACTGCAGGGGCCGAATTCCTGGTTACATTATCATCGGAGCCACTTACCATCATGCACATGGCCTTGCTACCTATGTACGTAGTACCCTAGAAGATTCCCACCTCATTACAACCGGCGTTGTCGGTGGTGTGCATCTTATAACAACTATGATAGGGAACATAATCGTTACCAACGTGTATAAATCCCCTGCCCTCCTGTGGCCTCCCCAGGGTGGTTGTACCAGTGTACAACCACCCTGCGATGCATATAGGTGACTTTAACAGTCACCACACGCAATGGAAATATGCTTCAAACAATGAATGTGGAGAGACTTTGACTGAATGGGCAGAAATTTACAATATGCACCTAATTTTCGATGCAAAAGATAGATCTTCCTTCAGGTCAGCAGCTTGGAACAGGTCCATCAGCAGATCCATCCAACGTCCCCGCTGGAACTTCTAGAAAGCCAACTGGGATACATTTGCTGCCTGTCTTCACATATATGTCTGTTGGGTCCCTCCAACAAGCAATAATGACAAGAGATTCTTTGAATCTGTTTTAGCTGTAGGTAAGAAGACCATACCAAGAGGCTTCCAGAAGGAGTATATCCCTGGATGGGATGATGACAGTAATAAACTGTATCAAGAATACCTAGAGTGTGGTGATCCTGACATTGCAGATGAACTCATTCATAGCCTTGACACCAGCCGACAGAAGAAATGGACTGAGACAGTAGAAAGACTCAATTTTCAGCACTCCAGTAGAAAAGCTTGGAGCCTTCTAAGAAAACTAGGTAGTGGCACCTTGACTGCCTGGGAACAATCAGCTATTTCTCCTAACCAATATGCATCATATATTGCCAACACATCAAGATACACCACCAAGAAGTCCTGGTGTAATACTTCAACAGGGGTATTCCATGAATTAGTGAACCCAACACAGATGCCATTGGGTTTTGACCTACCTCGGAAAACTTGGTCTACCCTTAACTGAATCCGCACCAATCATGGCCGATGTGCAGACCACCTTTACAAATGGGGCTTAATTGCCTCACCCAGGTACAACTGTGGATCACCCCGCCAGACAATTAATCATATTACAGCAGAACGTGTCCATCGTGCATACAGTGGAAACCTGTCAGATGTCATCCATACTATACCAAGTGCAGTTGACTGGATAATCAACTTAGAGATACAGTTGTAGCCTATTCTTGTGTCTCTTTTATGACTGTATTATGTCTTATTATTGTACATATGTCTATTACTATGTCCATATATAAGGATTAATGTAATGTAACTTTTCATGTGTGAGCCATATGCTAAATAAATAAATCTGCTGTTTGATAAGACGGATATGGTCTTGATGTTCCGAAATGCGTTTATGAACAGATCTACCTGTCTGTCCATAGTAAGACAATTTACAGGAGCATGGAACCTCGTAGACGCCAGGTAGCATCAGCGATGAGGTTTGTCTTTAGGAGAAGGTAACAAGTTATAGATCTGGTTTATAGGTAGTAGCAAGTTTGTATTTCTTCATAATTTTTGAAAGACGTTCGGAGATGCCTTTGACATAAGGTATGGGAATCCTACGGGCTTGTTCTTGTCTAGGTTGATGTTTGAGGAAGTGACTGATGATTTTGTGAGTTGTTTTAAGATTGTATCCATTTAGTATGGCTGTATTTTTGATTATTTCCAATTCTTGGTTTAGAGATCTTCAGAGGAGTAGAATCTGTGTGCTCTGGTTACTAATGATTTAATGATGCCAAATTTTTGAGATGGATGATTTGCAGAAGAATTGTGAATGTAGCGACCTGAAAATGTCAGCTTGTGATAGACAGAAGTTGAGATGGAACCATCTTCTTTTCATTGGATCCAGAAAGGAGGTACCTTGTGGAGATTCTTTTTCTAGCGTGAATTTGATTGCAAGGACAAAGAAGGTGTAGTTCTTGTTCAGAATGACCCCAGACAGCAAAGACGTCAACATATCGTAGCCAAATTTCTGGTTTGGGTTTAAACGTGAAAATTTTTTCTTCAAGGTATTCTAGAAACAGGTTGGCTAAGTTTAGTGATAAGGGAGACTCCATTGCTTGTAAATTTTCTCTTTCCAAGTGAAGTAACCAGATGTAATAACATATTTGAATAATTCAACAATATCATATTGAAATTTTTGAGTTAACAAGCCTACCGTTTCCTTATGGGGAATATTAGTTAAGAGGGAGAATGCTAATTAGCATGTCAGTTTCCAACAGTTGAATGTCTTTTATTTTTGCATGAAATTCTGTCAAATTTTTAATTGATGAGGCTGAGTGGCATATGTGAGGATGGGGAAGGTTAGATAAAAATCTTGATAATTTGTAAGTCGGGATGCTAATAGAATCCATGATGGGTCTGAGTGGAACATTATTCTTGTGAAGCTTAGGTAAACCATATATTCTAGAACAGCGCTTCCCAAACTGTGGGCCGTGGCCCCCTTGGCGGCTGTAGGTTTTGTTGACGGGGGCCGTGAAATAATGAAAACAAATTTAAAATGTTTTAAGACTAAGTAAATTTTTTTTATTTTAAAAGAAACCTATTTAACTTTTATTATTTATTATTTCTTTTTTGTTATTTTTTATATTTTAATGGAAAAATTCACACATTGGTGTTGGTTCACAAACTTTGCTTCCTGCATATTTCGGCGCTTAATGAATATTAGTAAATATTGTTTATTCATATGTTTCATTTCAAAGCAGTGGTTAATTGTATTTACTTCGAATGCTCTCCAGGGAAGCTCCAAATCTTCCCGTCCCTTTCATCACGCGTTCGTAATCAGGGACTGTGGATATTGACTTTATATACATATCAAAACTCATTTTATATTATCACTGTCATCCAAGCTAGTTTTCTGTTACCAATAAAAGTTTCGCATATACTTCACATATGAAAAAAGCTTAAACAAGGTCATGTGGGGAGATAGTAACTCCTTGCAGTGGTAAACAACACCCCTCCCTAACAACCACTATACTGCAGAGGCAATAAAAACAAGTACTTTTATTATGCCAGTGAATAAGGTATGAGGAGTCTGTATAATATATTTCTCAACAAATAGTGCAATTAGAGACAACTGGGATAAAAACACATTAATTAATGAATCACATGTTCCCTCATACAGAAACTAAGCTGTATAGACTGAAACAAAACCATATGTTGCATGGGCAAACACAGTATCTAACTAAAAACTATTGTTATTAATTAGATGTGTGTGAGTTCGATTTCCCAAGGCAGCAATAAAATTCAACCGAACGTGTTAAAATTCGTAAAAGTGTTAAAACTAAGTAATATATATATATATAATGATTGTTATGGCAGTTTCACATATGGAATTCGGTTGAAGAGAGTTAGCATTTCAACTCAATTGTTGAAATGCTAACTTTTGTTGATACTTTTGATAACTTTTGTTGAAATGATCTTTTGTTAATACCGCACCAATCATATGCACGTTTTAATAACCTGCCTTTGCTGTCTGTTTCGCGTTAGGATTAATTACCTTAAAGGGAGAAAAGTCACAAAAGAGAAAAATGTTCCTGGTCCGGGGATTCCCTTATTCAGGTAATATTCACTAATTTCATGTTATCAGTCTGCGGTGTGCCAGTATCGGTAAGTGGTGATATTATTTGATCTATTCTACGTTAAAAAATTTAACCCTGAGTTGGAGAAGTGGCTGGAAAAAAATTTAAAAAAAATTCCCACGAACAATCAGAAGAAGCAGAAACAGACTCAAAAAAAAGGACAGTATTTCATATTTTACCAGAACAGCCCGCATCGTCTTCAGAACCAAACGGTAAGAGGCAAAAAATGTAATATATGCATTTGATTTTTGCAATATTTGGTGTGTATGTTTTGTATTGAATATAAATACAGTAAATATTATAATAATATATCTCTCTATTACGATTTTTTTTCGAGGGGGCCGTGAAATATTTTAATTTTTGCAAAGGGGGCCCTGACATCCAGAAGTTTGGGAAGCACTGTTCTAGAAGGCCTAGCATCGTATGTCCTGAGTTTTCTGTAATTTTTAAAGTATTTGTAGCCAATTCATGTTTAGAAACTTGTAAATTGCAGAATTAAAAGCAGAGTTGTCAAATACATTAATTCAAGAATTGCTACAAGTCATTATTAGTGTCTCAAAAAATTCGGGGATCAAAGCATTTGATAAAAGTAATATTAATCTACATTTAAAAAAAAAAAAAAAAACCTTAATTTGTTAAATCGAGCTAAGAAAAATACCAACAAATTACTGACTGAAATGAAATTCGGTTGTCAACTTATCTAGCTATCCACTAGCAGAAGATGAATTAAATGTTCTAGCATGAGGTCATAAGTTTGCCATTTCACCTAAATGCATTCCATATTTAGATTTTATACACAGAAACATTTTTGAAAAAAACATCGGCAATTTTTTCAGTATTGAAACCATCAGACCTTGGACTTGAATATCCCACCATCAGAATTGAAAACTCTTACCTCCTTAAAAGGTAATAAAAACATAGCATCACCAGAGCCGACAAGGGAAATATCACTGTTGTTCTAGATACCAATTCATATGACCGAAAAATGAATTTACTACTCCGAGATCATGCCAAACTTGATTATGATCCTACAAAAAAGATAGCTCAAGAAACTCAATAAGTTACTTGATGAAACCACTTAGATGAAGAAACAATAAAAATTCAGGACATACCATACTAGGCCTCCTAGAATATACAGTTTACCTAAGCTTCACAAGAATAACGTTTTAATCAGACCCATCATGGATTCTATTAGCAGCCCGACTCACAAATTATCAAGATTTTTATCCAACCTTCTCCATCCTCACATAGGCCACTTATCTATTAAAAATTCAACAGAGTTTTACGCAAAAATAAAAGACATTCAACTGTTGGAAACTGACATGCTAATAAGCTTCGACATTGTCTCCCTCTTCACTAATATTCCTCATAAGGAAACTGTAGACTTGTGAACTCAATAATTTCCATATGATATTGTTGAATTACATTCATATCACTACATTCACAATTCTTCGGCTCATCATCCATCTCAAAAATTATTATTACTCAAGACTCCATGGAGTCAAAGACTCATCTAGGAAGTCCTTTTATCATACATACAGTTCATCATACCATGCTTTCAAATTCTCTGCAGACACCACACTCTCAGGCAAGGCATTCCAATCATTCACAACTCTCAATGAAAAAAAACCTGCTTCTCAGCAGTGTGGTGTCTACAGAGAATTTGAAAGCATGGTATGATGAACTGTATGTATGATAAAAGGACCTCCTAGATGAGTCTCCCTTACTCGCATCCTCTTTATACAGTTTCCAGGGATGACCTCTGGTTCTTCTCTGATCTCCCACTATTTTCTGTAGAGCCTCTCCAGCATTGATCCTATAACAATGCCTTAATAACTTGTAGGTCTCTATCATATCTCCCCTCTTCCCTTCTGAAAACCAGGTGACCAAATCTTGGCACGATAGTCCATGTGTGGCCTACTCAAAGCCCTATACAACGGAACAAGAATCCCCATACTTCTACAAGTTTGGCATCATTAAATCATTAGTAACCAGAACACACAGATTCTGCTTCTCTGAAGAATCTCTAAACCAAGAATTAGAAATAATCAAAAATACAGCCATACTAAATGGATATAATCTTAAAACAACTCACAAAATCATCAGTCACTTCCCCACACATCAACCTAGAAAAGAACAAGCCCGTAGGATTCTCATACCTTATGTCAAAGGCATCTCCGAATGTCTTTCAAAAATTATGAAGCAATACAAACTTGCTACTACCTACAAACCAATCAACCAGATCTATAATTTGTTACCTTCTCCTAAAGACAGACTCTCACCTCTGATGCTACCTGGTGTGTACAGGGTTCCATGCTCCCTTAAATTGTCTTACTATGGACAGACAGGTAGATCTGTTCATAAATGCATTTCGGAACATCAAGACCATATCCATCTTATCAAACTGCAGAAATCTGGCCTTACACAACACAGAGTTGAAAATCCAAATCAAATGGATCCATTGGAAAAAGACCAAACTTCTATATAGATCTTTATATAAACATGAACGTTTATATAAAGAAAGTGCTGAAGCCCTACTTCACAGACCAAAATCTAAACCATAATGACATTGTTGCTATTCCTAAAGTATGGGAAATTGCCATACAAAATTGTGTAAAATAATTTTTATATATGTTATCTTATTTTAGTGTAATCTATTTTTTTCCCCCCTCCAGATATATTTTAATTTAATTTTATGACACGCTGCTGCATGCATATTGGGATTCCATTGTAATCATGTGCCCTAACTGTATTGTTGAATTATTGTTCCTAGTATTGTTTGAATTAACTGTACTGACGATGTCCTATGATACTTAGGATGAATTTACTTATTAAAACTTATTACTGTGGTTATTACGTGTGTTTGTTAAGTCATGAGTAATATTTGCAGTTGTTGTGAAACAAGTGTGGCATTCTTGTTTTTTTTTTTATATTTCAGCAGATTAAAAAGTTCGTAACAATATGGGACATAAAATAATTTTAGCAGTCTGTACCCTCAATCAATGGGCAATGGATTTTGAGGGTAATTATCAACGCATTTTGAAAAGTAAGTTATGCTTAAATAATGATAGTAGTATTACTGTTCAAGTAATTAGTTTCTATTTTGTAATCTTGCCTGTGTCCATTAACTAATATAACCATGTTGTAGGTATAGAAGAAGCCAAAGCTCAGGGTGCAATGTATCGTACTGGACCAGAATTAGAAATCCCGTAAGTTTTAAATAGCATTTCATGGAAATATTGGTGATTAAAATGATAAGGCTTATGACATCTTTTAACATTTTGTTAAACTCAACCCTTTCTGTATACAGTTATGTAAGGATGTCTCATTTTCTCCTTAGTTGGAAAAAAAAAAATGAGTTGAAGGTTGAGTTAGTTAGGTTCATGGAATTGATAGTTTATTCTCATAGAACATTGTTTTTCATTTACAAAACAAGCAAACCAATCAGAAGACCACATGTACTTAATGGACATCATACACCAACCTTAACAGTTAATTGCTTTGCCTGTAATTCAAACCAAATTTTTAGATCAATAAGTTATTTTATTAAAACATTTATACATTTTTCATTAATATGTCTTCCTTTTTTATATTAGATATTAATTCCACCAAAATTAAGATGTAATGAACTAACTGTACATAAATTATATAAGAAAAAAATATTGCTGAAGATATAAAAGCATTTATTTCAGTGAAGCGAACACAACAAATGGACTCAAAACAATGCTATACATCAATCAAAAACATCAATGGAGGTAACGTAAATGTACCAGGTGAATTTTTTCTTTCTTTCAGATATCAATAATATGATACTGTTAGGGAAGCAGAGAAAATTTAAACACAGCCAATATGATTTCTTTTTGATTTTTTGTATTTATATGTTTGTATGTGTGTGTTTGCGTATATATGAGGTGTCGGTGTCGAGGCTAGCTGGTGAACGGACGTGCTATCGGAGAGCTCCTGAGAGATTTGTGTTTTTTGTTGATTTATTGGTGTTTTGGATTCAATTTAATGGACTTAAGTGTTTAATTTTGGTATATTATTGGAGCTTTATTAACGTGGTTAGTGTACTAAAGTGTTTTATAACATAATCTATGTCGGGAAGTCGCCGCTAGATGAATTCGTAATGAGTAGTGTTCGTGCAAGCTCCAGATAAGATAAGTATCATTTTCAGTTATTGATACAAATTACTTAATATTGTGTAGTTTTGTTTTGTTTGCCTTGCGTATTTTAGTGCGTCTATTTTTGGTGTGTTATAACGTATAATTCGGCAAAACACGTTACAGATAAGTATGGCACCTGTGCGAAGGAAAATGGCGGCCAGTAATGAAGGTTCGCCATCGTTATCAAAGAACGGTAGCATAAAAGAAATGAGTCAGTGTACTAGCTGTGAAATGTACACTTTGCGGAGTGCGGTCGGAGTGTGGTTCGATGATAATAAAGGATTGAATGTGTGTAGAAAATGTAGGGAGAATGCGGAATTGAAGTGTATTTCGGATCGTGAGTGTGATATTTTTGTCAACCTTCAGAATGAAGGAAATAGGGATATGACAAGAAACGGCAAGGTTGTACATGAAAATTGTGAGAGTGTGAATGTAGAAAGTGTGAATGATAGTATAAATGGTTTCTCAGAGAACAAAAAAGATGAGATAGATGCATTGAGTGAGATTGCGTTGTTGAATAGTGCGATAGAAAGAGCAAAACAACAGCTAGAGTGCATGAACAAAAGTAGACTGAATGAACCAACCAATAATAAAAGGTATGACAGGAAAAATAGACGTATGAATGTGAACATGAACAAAATGAAGGATAGAGTGCTGTATGGAGACTCGTTAGTACGAGGTGTGTTAGTAGAGGATTTGACAAAATCGTACCAACCTGGTGCGACCATAAAGGACGTAGCTGTGTCTATTAGAGAGCAAAAGGAAAGGGTGAAAGAAATGATTGTTGTGGCAGGTACGAATGATTTGAAAGGAGATAAAATTGAAATGATAGAAGACCTGAATGAATTGTTTGAGGTAGCAAAAGAAAAGAGTGAGAGAGTTAGAATGATTAGTCTTTTGCCACGGTATGACAGTGAAATGTTTAAAAGGAGGGCTATAATTGCAAATGTCTTTATGCGTGGGTTATGTATGACGAGTGGTGTGGAATTTGTGGATGTGTGGAGTGAGTTTGATGGGCGAAAGGATCTATATAAGATGGATGGCTTGCATTTGAATGGTTACGGTGTAAGAAGACTTGAGAAAGTGTTGCTGAATGTAGTGGATGTGGAAATTCAGGGAAACTAGATTTGTTGGGGGGGGGGAGTAGAGATACAGTCCTTATGGAGGCAGTTGAATGTAAGAATGAATATAATATGCCAGAGCAAATAAGGACAACAAATCTGAGTGGGATAGTTAATATAAGGCATCAAGGTAGGGTTGGGGCTAATGGGGGTCTTAAATTCATGTACACTAATACTAGGAGTATTAGGAACAAGAAGGAAGAGTTTTTGGCCATGGTTGGCACTTCCAGACCACAGGTTATAGGTATTAGTGAAACATGGCTGACTGTAGATGATATAACTAGTGGGATTGAATGTGATGGGTATAGTGTGTTCAGGAATGACAGAGAGAATAAAATGGGGGGAGGAGTATTGTTGATGATAGCTGATGAGCTCCAGCCAAGGAGAATAGAAGTTGAATTGCAGGATAGAGAAAAGAGCACATTTGAGGCCATTTGGTGTGAGATTGTGGCTAGCAGAACTAAATATACAATTGGGTGCTGCTATAGACCAGGTGATGGAAAAGATGGTGATGACAGTATGCACAAGCAAATAGAAGAAATGGGTGGAAGGAGGGTGATTATTATGGGAGATTTCAACTATCGTCGCATTGATTGGAGTGAGGAGAGGACACACGGGAGGAAGGAACTGGATTTTATGCGGTTATTAAGGGATAACTATCTGCGACAGCATGTAATGGAAAATACTAGGGGTCAGAGAGTGCTTGACCTAGTAATTACATCTGAGGATTTGGCTGTAACAAATATGACCACATTGCCACCAATCGGTGAGAGTGATCATAGGGTCTTAACTTGGGAGGTGGCTAAAGGTGTAGAATTTTCAATTAAGACAGGGTACATGTGTAATTATCGGGCTGGAAAGTATGACAAGCTTAGGAGTTTGATTGGTTCAGTGCCATGGCATGTACAACTGCAAGGACTAGAAGTTGATAGTGCATGGGAGGTAGTTAAGAAGTGCTTGCATGAAGCAATGGCTGACTGTATACCTAGAGTCCGAATAATAAATCAAGTAGGGGTTAAATGGATGAATAACACCATTAAGCTTGAGTTGCAAAAAAAGAAACAACTATGGAGGGAATTTAAGGAGAAGGGTGACCGGCAGGCACATGAACGGTATAAAGCGCAGGCCAGAAGGGTGACGAGTGTGGTAAGAAAAGCAAAAAAGGATTACGAAAGAACATTGGCCATGCAGGCTAAAGAGAATCCTAAACAGTTTTTTAGATATGTAGCAAGTAAAAGGAAAAATGTATATGGCAGATTGATTTTAAAGAATGCCGATGGTAGGGAGGTAACTGAATCAGTTGAGATAGTTGAGTGAGCACTTTGCAAAAGTATATCATCCAGGTGGTGACATTGCAGAAGCGAATAAACCAGTAGATTATACGGGAATTGTGGTGAATGAAGTGGAGGTGAGTAGTCTATTGCATAACCTCAATGTCAATACATCTGTGGGATTGGATGGTATACCAGCTCGTGTTGTACGAGAAGCAGCTAAAGAATTGTCAGTACCCTTGACCATTTTGTTTAATTTGAGTCTCGGGTCTGGGTTAGTCCCGAGCGGGTGGAAAGAGGGGAAAATAGTTCCACTGCATAAAGGTGGTGTTGTAAATTACCGACCGATTAGCATATCAGGAATCATTGTCAAGGTCTTAGAGAAAATAGTCAAGAGGAAAATACAAGATTGGATAGAAGAAAATGGGATACTGTATCGGGGACAGCATGGTTTTGTGAAGGGTAGGTCATGCCTCAGTAACTTGCTCACGTATTATAACACAGTGACGGCTGAACTGGATAAGGGTAATGGGTTTACGGTGATTCTACTGGACCTTGCCAAGGCCTTTGACAGGATTCCACATGGAATTCTAATCAGTAAATTGCAGCATATGGGAATGGACATAGGGTTGGTGAGATGGATAGGAGGGTGGTTGACGGAGAGATATCAGAGAGTGGTTTACTCGGGAGTAGAGTCCACAAGACGGCCTGTGACTAGTGGTGTGCCACAAGGATCTGTTCTTGGACCACTGCTGTTTAATTTGTTCATAAATGATATAGGAAATGATCTGAGAGGAACAGTTCATTTGTTTGCGGATGATGCGAAGTTGGGTAGGGCAATAGTGAATGCAGATGACGTCAAAATTTTGCAGGAAGATTTGGATAGATTGGAGGTCTGGGCTAAGGAGAATGGATGTCAGTTTAATGTGGCAAAATGTAAGGTTATGCATTTTGGGGTGAAAAGATTGGCGGCAGTTTACTGCATTGGTGGAACCGTGCTCCAGGAAATTGATGAGGCACGAGATTTAGGAGTGTTGGTAGATAAGGAATTGAAATTTAGGGGACACATTGCAAAAGTGACCAAAACAGCTCATCAAATCACTTGGTTGCTGAAGAATACGTTGACAAGCAGAGACAAGCAGGTTATTGTTCCTCTCTATCGAGCCTTGATAAGACCCCATCTAGACTACTGTGCTCAGATTTGGTCACCTAGGTTTCTTCTTGATGGGGAGGAGGTGGAGAGGATCCAGAGGCGAGTGACCAAGATGATAGCAGGTCTGTGGAATGAACCGTATGAGAACAGGTTGAGGATTTGTGGGTTGCAAAAATTGGTTGATAGGTGGAGGAGGGGAGATATGATTGAGACATTCAAATTACTGAAGGGTTTCTATAAAATTAATTCAGAAGATATTTTTGAGAACAGGGCTGGTTGTGGGAGGACTAGGGGACATCCATGGAAACTGGGCAAAAGTGTGGTTAGTAAAGGTGTTAGAGCTGGGTTCTTTACTTTTAGAGTAGTGAATGAGTGGAATGCACTCCCTGAGTCTGTGGTGGATGCTGTGACAGTGAATGAGTTTAAGGCGAGGTATGATAGATACTGTATGAATGTCAAATAGTTGTGATGAATATGATTTGGGGCCTCCCTCGATGAGTCTAATGACTCCCTGGAGTTGCCCGTAATAATAGTAATAATATATATATATATTAACCCTGCACATCAGCAATGCTGTGTTTTGGTTAATAGTTAAAGGAGATATCTCACTTTTAAGCCTTCTTTGGATGGGGAACATGTCAGTCATTTTAAGTCCAGTATAAATTCCATATGGACACTGTTTATTGACTGGTTATTTTATTGAATTTAACCTCTATTAGTTTTACATATATTATAGTATGTTTATCAGAACACCAAGGAGAGTGCAACGAAATAAGGACTGTGCTAAACAATAAATGGAAAGAGTAACACAGAATATTTGAAAAAAGACTAACAGTGGTGAGTCTGTGCAATTAGTGTTGTATTATAATGGATGACAATGTGATGAGAAGAGCATCCAAGATCGACATGCTTCTAGTTTTATGCCTTGTTTTATAGCTTTATACCAGATCATACTTTGTTTCTTGTTGCATTGATGTGGGTTTTTTAACATTTCTGATAACTGACTGCTCTGACAAAGAAATTGTAGTCAGTGTAGGCCATTTTGTATGCTGACTTGATGTTTTTTCTCTGTTGCATGTGCTGCTAGTCATGATTTATGTTTGTTTTTTTCCCTCCATGTCCTTGATGTGCTCTGACATGTGTATCTCACCTGACCTTCCTATCTGTCCTGCATGACATATTATCCCAATTCCACACATTGCTGGTAGTGAATGGAGAAGTTTTGAAGGCAGAAGGAAACACCCTTTGTTTTCCTTCTGCCTTCATTGGTTTTCCATAAATTAAATAGTTAAGGTTAAGGAGAAAGAAGGAATCTATTAAGTTTCCTTTTTGAAAAACCAATATGCCCAAGATATAATTGAATATATTGCCTTCTTCTTTAGCTTCTCTGTCCACTGTTGGATATAGGCTTTAACTTTCCAGTTTTAACTTAATTCCTCCCCCTCCCTTCCCTTAACTTTCCAGTTTTCTGTTTTTAGCCAATGTTCCTATCTCATATCAAACCTTCATAGATCATTCCTTTGTCTTGTTCTATAGTAACCTATCCTTCTCTTGGTATTCGCTCAGTGCTTAATTTTGTTCATCTTTCATCTGGCAATCTACTAATGCAGTCAGCCCATCTTCCATGCACATGCTTTACAGTTCTTCACAATATCTTCTACTCTAGCCATTTCTTTAATTCTATTATTCTTTATTCTATAGCTTGTTGTTATGTGGAGTATTCTTCAAGGCTCTTTGGGCCACATGCAACCTATCTTCCTGTTTTTTAAGTCATTATATGTCTCACTTCCATAGGCAAACACTGGAATAATGCACATATAAAATGGCTTTCTTTATTTAAACATACAGGCAAATCTCCAAACAGATAATCTTTATACATGCTTTGCTTCTTTGTGTGATTCTTGCACTTATTTATCATGTTTTTCCTTCACTAATTAATTGACTGAGGTAAATATGGTCCTTCATAATTTCAATAGAATTATCTACTTATTTTAGTTCAATTTGATCTGAATTTGTCATCGTCGGTTTTGTTTTACTTATGTTAGTCTTTAAACCTTTTTTTTCTCCCCCCTAATTTCTTTATCAAGGTCATATTGGCATTTCCTGAGCTGCTTCTTTATTTTTTTCTGAAAGAACAGTGTCATCTGCAATATGTAAGTGATTAAAATTTTTTTCCATTGATGTTAATTCCATAGTTTTTTTCAAGAGACATTCTTAAGGACTTCTAGTGTAGCAGAAGACAATTTGGATGATATAGGATCTCCTTGCCTTACTCCTCTTCCAATACCAAATTCCTTTCTTTAATATTCTAACTTTATACTGGCTATTACGTTTTGACAAACAAGTTTTAATAATCTGATATACTTTTCTGGAATGGCTTGTTTTAAGCTGTTTATTATTTCTGACTGATATAAAGAAAGGCTTTTTCAAAATCTATAAACATTAAATAGGCAGGAAGATTATATTCATTTGCTTTTTACTCTTGGTTAATAATGTGAATATGATTTATTGTAGAGAAACTTGGTCTGGATTTTGCTTGTTTATGTGGTTGTGCATTTCATCCAAAACTTTTGTGATTCTATTTAATATAATGGATATGAACATCTGGTACAATTGTGTTAGTAAACTGATTGGCCAGAAGTTATTAATATTAACTCTGCTGTCCTTTTTTTTATATAAGATAATCAGATTTATATCACTGCATTGAAATTTTTTCTGTAGTTAAATATCATTGGGGTGCTTAAAGGTCAAAGCTATATAACTGGGAGGAGACCTTCATGTAGCCTTTTAAGGAATGCAGAGAACCAACCAGGGCTTCTGAACCTAATATCCAATCCACACCTTCTTGTGGTACATCCTGTTAGGTATCTACCAGGATACTGAACGAATGAGGATGGGCTGGCAATTTGGGATTTAGCCAACTAAATTGTATTCTTATTCATTTAAACAAGGTCCCTGTTGTTTTTCATCAGGGAATCAGGGCAAACAGCACAAAGTCAGCTATTTGAACAAATAATCTTGACAGATAATAGATTAATTTCCAGGAAAATTGTTGATTGGAAGTTAGTAATGGTGTAGCGTTTTCATGTAGCACCATCGTGGGACCTCAGTAAAGTTCGAAACTGATCTAGTTGGTGGCCCTGACCATAATGCATAGCATTGTATATGTCCATAAAGATATGGCCATTGCATTATGGGATACTAAGGTAATTTCTGTGACGTCATTAGCATCTATATACAAGTAGCCCAGTCGTTACTTCATGTACTAACTTTGTTTGCTTACACTTGGATAATGGATGAAAGTGAGAATGTAATTTCTTGGCATCTTTAATTTACATAATTATCCTGTTCATCCCTGAGGATACACATCAGGAATTTGATGAAATATCATTGAACATATAAATGTGACCTTATGAAACTATGAAATTCCTGATTTTCTGTGTTCTGCTAACATACCATTTTCTCAGAACTTTTATTATTCTTTCAATCCATTCAAGGATTGGTTAATTGAAGGCTCATTCATTTGAAGGTTGGATAATTGAGAAGTCATTGTGTTGTGTGTGTGTGTGTGTGTGTGTATATATATTATATATCTATATAATAACATAATTATTATATTAATAATAACAATAATATATATTGTACTATTCAGTGCTTATTTTTCAATTTTGGAATCCATTTTTTTCCCTTCTATGTTACTCTTGTTCAATTGTTTTCAGAGATTTATGGCTTTCTGTTATGTTCTGAATTGTTGTTAAATTATATTTTCTTATGTTGTTTTTGATTTCTTACACGCACACACACCTAACCATAGTGGCAAAGTAATTGAAGGATTGGATAACTTGAATTACAATACATGGTGTTGAACCCGAAGTCATTCAACACAGCAACCCATTCAAGGATTGGTTAATTGAAGGTTCATTCATTTGAAGACTGAATAATTGAGAGATCTGTGTAATATATCTATAGTGTGTCCCATAAGTCCCAAAATATTTCAATAATTCATAAAAATTAGAGAAATTGGGAATGCATTGTGCATAATAATATACATATGCTGCATATGTGTAATAACTGTCGCATGCAATGAAAAATGCACTTCATCTATCCAGAATATGTTGTACAGCCATTGTGGATCTTCTCTGACTTTTTGTCAAAGCCCACATTGCGAATTCCTCTCTCTCTTAGTGGTATCACTTGGTAACAGCTGGCAAAGAGACTGCAGCTTGTATATGGATACAAGTTTAACACACCATGAAGTATGCGGAATACAGACATTTTCGCTATGCCTGTGAATTTTATAGCTTTCCATGTACTGCTTACAACACCGCTTGTTGATTGTGCTGCTAGGGCATTTATTTGCAATACAATAATGCTGGTATGTGCTTCGGATAACATTAGTCTGCCAGTGCAAGGACAATCTGACAAATTTCCAGTTTCCTCGAAACATCGTATTAGAGACTGTACTCTGGCAGGAGTGATAGAACCTTGACCTTCTTCATTTTCTTTTCTACGTTTGAAACTTTCGTAAAGCTTCCAATACCATTTCCCCACTTACATAAACAATTTCACTAACAATGCCTTATCCGCCAATGTAAGCAACACTGCAACAAATTTTTCTTTTCACAAAAATAATTCTGTTTACCCCAATAACTGGGAATTCGCACACATTCATTATGCGCTGCCAGCAGTACATCCTATGTTTTATAGAACTCTCATTTGCACGCATTTGCAAATGAGGCATGTGGCAGAGCACCTGTATTGGTGAAAATTTGAACTAAATTTTTTCTCCCCACCAAAAACATCCCCCCCTCCTTGTGATTCACTTTTGTGCAAACCACACTCTAATATACCAATTTTTTTTTGATTTTAATGAATTATTGAAATATTTCGGGAATTATGGGACACCCTGTATATAAATAATATATCTATATAATAATATAATTATATTATATTAATATAATATATTAATATTAATGGGGGTGTGGGGGTGCTTAAGGGTCAAAGCTATATAACTGAGAGGAGACCTCCACATAGCCTTTAAAGGAATGTGGAGAACCGACCAGGGCTTCTGACCTAATGTCCAATCCTCACCTTCTCGTGGTGCACCCTGTTGGGTATCTACTTGGATAGTGAACGAACGAGGATGGGCTGGCAATTTGGGATTTAGCCGACCAAATTGTATTCTTATTGGCATAAACCAATATAGAAAATGATGGTATAACACGACAAAATTTCATGCCGGCTGGGGTGTCGCCCAGTTAAACAAGGCCCCCGTTGTTTTCGCCAGGGAACCAGGGTGAACAGCGAAAAGTCAGCTACTGGAACAAATCTGAAAGCACACCCCCAACCAGAGATAAAGATTGGTACTATCAACATAAGAAGCCTGAGTGGCAAAGAAATGGAGCTAGCTGAGGAATTAGATAACTGGTGAGGTCTTTCTGAGCAATAAATACAAAATGTTATATTCAGGCAATGACAATCAAGGAAAAGAAGGAGTAGCCATAGTATTCAACACTAAATACGACCCTTATCTTCTTGGATGTCAGTCAGGCTCAAGTAGAGTGATGTGGGCAAATATCAGAATGGGGAATTGGACAATGAGACATTTGTGCCTGTGGTCACACAGAAGGTTCTACTAAGGTAGAAGTGGAGAAATTTTTTGATGCTTTAGAAAAAGCAACTGACACAATGAAAAAGGAAAAGTTGGTCCTTGTTGGGGATCTAAATAGCAGAGTAGGAAATGATTGTCAGACATACAGAAATATTTTGGGAAAATTTGGAGAAAAGAGCAAAGCTAATAATAATGGCAAATATCTGTTGGATTTCTGCTCAGGACATGGACTGGTTATTACTAACACCATGTTCCAACATAAAAATGTGCACAAATTCACATGGAGAGAAGAGGCAAGGAATAAGAAAAGTCTCATTGACTACGTTATTATGATAGTGATGTTTTCTCACTGGTGCAGGACACCGGAGTGTACAGAGGATTTGAAATTGGAAGCGATCACTATTTAGTCTTGAACAGGATAAAATTGAATTTCATATTGAAAAGAATAACGTGTAAGGAAATTTTAAAGCGAATAAAAGTTGAGCAGCTCTCAGATGTGAACTGTAGACTAAAATACACAAATATTATTCAAGAAAAAATGAAAGAGTTTGAGTGCAGGAACCAAACTTTGGAGTTTCAGTGGCAAGCCCTGAAGAAAACACTGATTGATTCAGCCAGAGAGGCATGTGGTGAGGTTCTCTGCAAGGATAGAAAAATCAGAACCACATGGTGGACACGGGAAGTTAAAGATGCAGTGAAGGAAAAGAAGTGTAAGATTGGCTAAACAAAAGTCATGGGAAGACTTTGGCAAGAACATAAAAATTAAATATCAAGAAGGTGGTAAGATATTATGGAGTTTGTTGAATAAGCTTAGAAATGGGGGAAAGAGTGATGATAAAGGCGACATGAAAATGGGTGAAAAACATATCCTTGAAGTATGGAGTAATTACTTCAGAAAATTGCTAAATGAAACAAGCAATGATGACAGCACTGTGGTAAAAAAACACTGACCAGGCATGTAGGAATACATATCCATACCAGAAGTAGAAAAAGCCATCAAAGGCTTGAAATGTGGAAAGGCAACAGGAGTGGATGATATTCGACCAGAAATGCTGAAGTATGGTGTAAGACTATATTTTATAGTCTTACAGCTACCGTAAGACTATAAAAGTCTTACGGTAGCTGCACTGCATAGTGCAGAAAGAATAGAGCTCTAATAGTACCCATATATAAAAAGGGAAATAAAACTGAATGTGAGAATTACAGAGCTATTTCCCTACTGAGTGTTCCTGGCAAGATCAATGCAAGTATACTTGAGAAACTGTTGAGAAGAATTGTGGAAGAAAAGCTTGGTGAAGAACAAGTTGGATTCAGGCCAAATAGAGGCTGTCAGGATCAGATCTTCACTTTACAACAAATAGTTGAGAAAGCATGGGAATATAACAAAGATCTGTATTCAAGTTTTGTCGATTTGGAAAAGACATATGACAGGGTGCCAAGAGAGAAGCTATTCAATACCCTACAGTTATATGGTGTCAATGGGGCATTATATCGAGCAATACTCAGTCTTTATTTGAGTTGTAAGTCAGCAGTTAGAATTGAAGGAAGTACAGGAAGATGGTTTAATGTTAAATCTGGTGTGAGACAAGGATGTTCATTATCCCCTCAGTTATTCATTATCTATATGATCATATTATGAAGGAAAGTGGTATTAAACATGATATAAAAATTGGAGATGTTAATGTCAGCTCTTTGCTTTATGCGGACAATGTTATACTTTTAAATAAATCTGCTACAAGTCTGCAAGATTCTCTGACTAAATTGAATAACTGTTGTAGTAGATATGGTATGAAGGTCAGCATTAAAAAGACAAAGACAATAAAAATAGGCAGAATTGTTGAAAATGTCAACTGTGTTGCGAACGGGCAACCTGTGGAACAAGTAAAACATTTCAGCTACTTAGGCACAATTTTTAGTGAAGATGGTAAATTAAATATGGAAATAGACAACAGAATCAACAAAGCTGGTATGGTAGGAAGTAAATTGAGTAAATTCATATGGAATAAGAGAGAAATTAGTCGGAATACTAAATTAGCTGTATACAAGACATTGTTCAAACCAGTTTTAACTTATGGATCTGAGAGCTGGGTGAGAAGTAAAACACTTGACCGAAGACTAGAGACCGCAGATATGAGAGTCCTGAGAAAGATTATACGCATGAACAGATGGCATCAATGTCAATATCATATTAAAAACGAGGATATTAGGAAAGAATTTGACATTGTCAGCATCCAGGAATGCGTTAGCAGAGCTAATCTCAGGTGGTATGGTCATTTAAACAGAATGGGCGAGGAAAGATTAGCAAAACAAGTATTCGACCAAGATATAGTTTGATCGATACGGTACAAAGTGCCTTAGAGAATAGAAATATAAGATCTGATAATGTTGGAATTTTGACAAGTAACAGACTGATTTGGAGGAAAATTGTAGATAGGAAGTTAGTAATGATGTAAATTTTTCATGTAGTACCATCACATCCTGTACACCCCTTGAGGGTACATGTCAGGAATTTGATGATGATGATGATAATATAACAATAATATATATAAACAAATTAATAGTTGCAATTCACAGTAACTATTTCCCAAAGTTTTAAAAGTTTAAAGCATTCGTTGGGTATCAAATGTGGTTGATTGTGGAGAGTTTCATAAAATCCCTTTCAAATTTGGAAGAGGTTATATATGAAACATTCTGGTAAAAGACTACAAGGAGATGGTTAATTGTCAGAACATTTGGAAAAATTAATTCTAATGCTTGAGAGTCAGGGAAACTAGATCTTTAAGGGAGGAATGGGAAAAATATGTGTGAATGTTTAGCTATGGTATGTAAATGTGATAAAGATATAAATGTCTTTGCACATAGTTATTATGCATATAGCAACGAGGTGGAAATATATGCTTTGGGTTTGAACCTTTTGACCTTTTCTCTTTTTTAAGTTCAGAAGTGGTTTATTAGGAATATGACCAGTAGTGTCACGTGCCCACTTAGGTCGGGTATGCTGTCTTGTGGCTTATGCTACCCACGTCAATTTGTCCGTTATGATTGCATTTTTATTGATGAAGTGCATCAGTGCTCATCTTGGTCCAATGCAATTAATTATAGGATAACTTTGAATGTTTTAATTTATCCATCAATATAATTTTAAAAATGGAAAGCATAAGTTCAAATGAACAATTGCTATGATTCACACAGGCTGTTTATGTGAGAAGCACAAAGGGTTTACATTTTGTGATGAGATTAGATTATCATCGTTTTTCTGCTCTGACAGAAAACAGGACATTCAGTAGATTGTCAACACATTGTAAATATGAGCCAAAAAAGTTATAAATTATTTATAGAAAATTACTTGTCTATATGATGATGTCCTAAACATGTCAGATCATTCATGCAAAACAGATGAAACTCAGAAAACAAAAACAGCAACTCATGACAAATGACAACATTCAATTTTGCTCTGTAAACTATCTGACCGGAAGATTACAGATGTCGAATATTTAAAGAAGCTGCAGTGGTCCTACGAACAGGAAACAACCTTAATAGAAACCATCATCATCATCATCAAATTCCTGCCCTGTACCCTCAAGGGGTGTACAGGATATGACAGTACTACATGAAAAAATTACATCATTACTAACTTCCTATCTACAATTTTCCTCCAAATCAGTCTGTTACTTGTCAAGACTCCAACATTATCAGATCTTATATTTCTATCGTCTAAGGCACTTTGTACCGTATAAATCCACCTATATCTTGGTCTTCCTCTGGGTCATTTTCCTGCCAACCTGGCAGAGAACACTTGTTTTGCTAATCTTTCCTCTCCCATTCTATTTAAGTGACCATACCACCTGAGATTAGCTCTGCTAACGCATTCCTGGATGCTGGCAATGTCAAGTTCTTTCCTAATATCCTCATTTTTAATATGATATTGCCATTGATGCCATCTGTTCACGCCTCTAATCTTTCTCAGGACTCTCATATCTGCGGTCTCTAGTCTTCGGTCAAGTGTTTTACTTCTGACCCAGGTCTCAGATCCATAAGTTAAAACTGGTTTGAACACTGTCTTGTATACAGCTAATTTAGTGATAATATACAGCTAATTTTTTTCTTATTCCATATGAATTTATTCAATTGACTTCCCACCATACCAGCTTTGCTGATTCTGTTGTCTATTTCTATATTTAATTCTTCAGTAAAAATTGTGGCTAAGTAGCTAAAATGTTTTACTTGTTCCACAGGTTCTCCATTCACAACACAGTTGACATTTTCAATGATTCTGCCTATTTTCATTGTCTTTGTCTTTTTATTGCTGACCTTCATACCATATCTATTACAACAGCTATTCAATTTAGTCAGAGAATCTTACAGACTTGTAGCGGATTTATTTAGAAGTATAACATCATCTGCATAAAGCAAAGAGCTGACATTAACATCTCCAATTTTGATATCAGGTTTAATACCACATTCCTTCATAATGTGATCCATATAGATAATGAATAACAGAGGGGATAATGTACATCCTTGTCTCACACCAGATTTAACATTAAACCATCTTCTTGTACTTCCTTCAATTCTAACTGCTGACTTACAACTCAAATAAAGACTAAGTATTGCTTGATATAATGCCCCATTGACACCATATAACAGCAGCGTATTGAATAGCTTCTCTCTTGGCACCTTGTCATATGCCTTTTCCAAATCGACAAAACTTAAATACAGATCTTTGTTATATTCCCATGCTTTCTCGACTATTTGTCGTAAAGTGAAGATCTGATCCTGACAGCCTCTATTTGGCCTGAATCCAGCTTGTTCTTCACCAAGCTTTTCTTCCACAATTCTTCTCAACTGTTTCTCAAGTATACTTGCATAGATCTTGCCAGGAACACTCAGTAGGGAAATACCTCTGTAATTCTCACATTCAGTTTTATTTCCCTTTTTATATATGGGTACTATGAGAGGTCTACTCCAATCATCGGGAATTCGTCCCTCTGTCCAGGCTTTCTGAACTATGAAGTGCAGCCACTGTAAGACTCTTATACCACCATACTTCAGCATTTCTGGTCGAATATCATCTACTCGTGCTGCCTTTCCACATTTCAAGCCTTTGATGGCTTTTTCTACTTCAAGTATGGATATGTAATCCTGACTGCATGCCTGGTCAGTGTTTTTTATCACTGTGCTGTCATCACTGCTTGTTTCATTTAGCAGTTTTTCAAAGTAATTACTCCATACTTCAAGGATATCTTTTTCTCCTGTTTTCATGTCACCTTTATCATCTCTAATTCCTTTTACAGCACTCTTTCCTCCATTCCTAAGCTTCTTCAACAACCTCCAGAATATTTTGCCACCTTCTTGATATTTATTTTCTGTATTCTTGCCAAAGTCCTTCCATGACTTTTGTTTAGCTAGTTTTACACACTGTTTAGCTTTCTTACATTTGTCTCTGTATTCTGTAAGAGTAAAAGCTGACTTATTTGCCAGGAACTTTTGATATGCTTTCTTCTTTTCCTTCACTGCCTGTTTAACTTCCTGTGTCCACCAGGGAATTCTGATTTTTTTATCCTTGCAGACCACCTCACCACATGCCTCTCTGGCTGAATCAACCAGGGTTTTCTTCAAGGCTTGCCACTGAATCTCAAAGGTTTGGTTCCTGTTCTCAAACTCTTTCATTTTCTTTTCAATAATCTTTCTGTATTTTAGTCTACAGTTCACATCTGAGAGCTGCTCAACTTTTATTCGCTTTAAAACTTTCTTACATGTTATTCTTTTCAATATGAAATTCAATTTTATCCTGCTCAAGACTAAATAGTGATCACTTCCAATTTCAAATCCTCTGTGCACTCTGGTGTCCTGCACTAGTGAGAAAACATCACTATCATAATAACATAGTCAATGAGACTTTTCTTATTCCTAGCCTCTTCTCTCCATGTGAATTTGTGCACATTTTTATGTTGGAACATGGTGTTAATAATAACCAGTCCATGTCCTGAGCAGAAATCCAACAGATATTTGCCATTATTATTAGCTTTGCTCTTTTCTCCAAATTTTCCCAAAATATTTTTGTATGTCTCACAATCATTTCCTACTCTGCTATTTAGATCCCCAACAAGGACCAACTTTTCCTTTTTCATTGTGTCAGTTGCTTTTTCTAAAGCCTCAAAAAATTCCTCCACTTCTACCTTAGGAGAACCTTCTGTGGGACCATAGGCACAAATAAGTCTCATTGTCCAGTTCCCCATTCTCATATTTGCCCACATTACTCTACTTGAGACTGACTGCCATTCAAGAAGATTAGCCTCGTATTTTTTGTTGAATACTATGGCTACTCCTTCTTTTCCTTGATTGTCATTGCCTGAATATAACATTTTGTATTTATTGCTCAGAAAGATCTCACCAGTTTTGGTATTTTTTGTTTCAGTCACCACCCCTATTATGTCGATCTGGTACTTATCTAATTCCTCAGCTAGCTCCATTTCTTTGCCATTCAGGCTTCTTATGTTGATAGTACCGATCTTTAACTCTGGTGATGTTGAGTTGGGGTTTGTTTTCAGATTTGTTCCAGTAGCTGACTTTTCGCTGTTTGCCCTAGTTCCCTGGGGAAAACAACGGGGGCCTTGTTTAACCGGGCGACGCCCCAGCCGGCATGAAATTTTGTCATGTTGTACCATCATTGTTTATTTTGGTTTAACCAATAAGAATACAATTTGGTCGGCTAAATCCCAAATTGCCAGCCCATCCTCGTTCGTTCGGTATCAAAGTAGATACCCAACAGGGTGCACCACGAGAAGGTGAGGATTGGACATTAGGTCAGAAGCCCTGGTCGGTTCTCCGCATTCCTTTAAAGGCTATGTGGAGGTCTCCTCTCAGTTATACAGCTTTGACCCTTAAGCACCCCTTAATAGAAACCAAGGAGTAATATTATTGGAGATATGGAAAAATCTCATTAACTCATTAAGTTTAGCAGAACTACAGTATGCCAAAAACTATGTAACGTGTATTTCTAATAATGACTGAAGTATATTGTTTCACGCATGCCATGTTACGCAGTGCCTTCCAGTTTTGTTGTCTAACCATTGTAAACCATTACTGCATTCCTTCGTCTTTTTGCATTTATTAGTTTTTGCACCGTTTTGTTTTGACAAAGCTAGTCAGTTTTGCTAGTGAAACTAGTCGACGAATTTGTACATACAGGGTGTTCGGGATAAATTTGACATATTTATAATTAATTATATTTTTCCGTAAGTTACATGTATTAACACACACTTCTCTTCATTTAAAAGTTTGGACCCTTCTTCATTCATATACAAGATGTCAGAAAGGATGGATAGCTGGAACCCACCTGAATCATGGAAGAGAATAACTTGTATCATGATGATTCGTGCCCGCCATCAAAATAAGGATATTACGACTGCTGCCCAATGCTCCCTGAATACAGTAAAAACAATCAGGCATGAACTAGAGACTTGCAATGGTGACTACGAGGATGTAGCAAGAAGAAAGATCCCTAGCAGACGATCTGATTGCGTTCGTACAGCAGAATTCCTCGCAAATCTGCAGGAACAGGTGTTGAAGAACCCTGGCATTGGAATTCGGGCTTTGTTCGTGGAGTTGCTAACTGTAGTCAAGCCCTGGATAACAAGGGTAGCCAATGGTAGGCCGTATGTATGGCAGCAGGATTCGGCCCCTTGCCACACCTCTGGGAAAAGTCAAAAATGGTTGTCTGAAAATTTCTACGACTTCACCAGTCCAAATGTTTGGCCTCCAAACTCCCCAGACCTTAACCCCATGGATTATTTTGTATGGGGCGCAGTTGAAAAAGACACCAATCGCACTTCCAGTAATACAAAAGCCCAGTTAATGGATAAAATTAAAACAGTTTTTGCGGCCCTTCCCAGGGAGACTGTAGCATCAGCTTGTTCGAGGTTCCGAAGCAGAATTGAAGCTGTGATCGATGCTAATGGTGGTTATTTTGAGTAAATCTTGTTGATAGTATTGTAATTAACTCTGCCTGTAATGTTTTTTTGTCAATTCATTAAATTTAATAGATACAAAGAAGATTTTCTTTTTCCTTACGAAACTGTCAAATTTATCCCGAACACCCTGTATATGTAATAAACCTATGGTCTTATAATCCAAATATCTGTTGTGTTAATTACTTGGTGTAGTTTTTTGCACAAAGACACCTTCACAACTGTTAACTCTATACAAAGCCCAAATCCACCCAGCCATGGATTATTGCTCCCATATTTAGGGTGGTGCAACAAAATCTTCTCTAAGATTGTTCGATTTTTTCCAGAAGAGGGCACTCCGGCTAATTAATGACCCCTCTCTCTCACATACTCACCTTAGTCTCCCTCTCACAGACTTTCAGTTTCTATCTTGTGCCTCTTCTACAGATACTTTCATGGACAGTGCTCAGCTGAATTGGCCAGTATTATTCTCCCACTCTCCTCCAAAATCATTAAAACAAGAGCCACTGCTAACCAACACTCTTTTACAGTCCATCTTGAAACTCACCGAACCAACTTCACTGCCTCCTCTTTCATTCCATCTGCTTCTGTCCTTTAGAACAGTCTTCCCCAAAGATTACAGCCCTCAGCTGTTCAAGCAAAATGTGAACAGATTCCTCCTTTCTTTTATTCCCCTTGCTCACACACTGCACTAATGTACTATAGGTCATGTGGCCTTCTGTGTGTGTGTGTGTGTGTGTGTGTGTGTGTGTGTGTGTGTGTGTGTGTGTGTGTGTGTGTGGATCATATATATATATATATATATATATAAATTGGATGATTGACACAGTAACCAATTGCATCCACTGATTTCTGGGTGTCCCGTGCGGTTAGCCTAGTGGCTATGCGCTTCACAACCATATGCCTGGGGAAGGAGTGTCCTAGGTTCAATTCCCGTCGGTGATGTGAGGAGCTGAAGGATCTTCCTCAGCCATAGCCAAGTTAGCCAGTCTTGGGCGTGGACAGCAGGGTTTTTTCCCCAGTTTATTCTGGGGTTTTTCATCCCGCAAAGCAGGCAAACTGGCCTTGAGAACTCAACACTACAGGCCATAGGATACACCGGGGCATAAGGCTGACCACCTTATCCTGTAAACGGAGTGAGGTCCAATGATCAATGGGCCCTCGACACCGCAAGGTACAAGAGGGTATAAGGAAGATGAGATGAGATGAGATTTCTGGGTGCTATTCTCTCAATGTACACCTTACCTTGCCTTCTGGGTGGTTTTAAACCACTGGAACCTGAAGAATTTGATCTGTGCCATCTGTACATCTCTTCGAAGGGCTCAAAGGTATCCATATTTCTGACTGCACACCTGGGCTATTAATGCGAAGTCTATTAGGGAAATTTTTAACAGGAATAAATGCAAAGATATGATATCGGTGATATTGCTATTCTGTGGGTGTGCATGCACACCTAGCACATCCTGAATATGACTTTGTTTTATCCCCAGTTGGTGACAGTGATCATGCTGTGGAGTATCTAATTATACTGATTTCCTATTATAATAGGTTACATGTTGAAACTACAAAGCTGAAAATTATGAACTTAGGAGAAAACTATATTTGGTCCCATGTATCAGTTACTGAAAGGGAAAAATGTCAGCAATGCATGGGAATCTTTGAAAAAGAGTGCTTAAATGAGGCAGTATTTGAATGCATCCTTAGTGTTCAAAGAATGAATAGGTTGAGAGTGAAATGGAGGTGCAAACTTATTAAGCAAGAGATCTACAAGAAGAAGATGATGTGAAGAATACAGCAATCCCTTGATTAGTGCACCTAATATGTTCTTTAAAACAGGTGCATTAATTCAAAATGCACTAATCGAATACAATAACCTATGGGAAAAAGCATAATTCATTCCTCAAATTTCTTTTTTGAACCTTAATTTTTTTATAAAAGAATTAAGGTATGTCTCGTGGCCTAGTTAAAGGAAAACCATGAAGCTGAAAGACAATAAAACATATTCAGAATAAATTTTATTTTATTCTACTTCTTAACAAAGAATTGAGCTAACGTAGTTTAGCTGGCATTTTGTTTCTTTTTTTTTCATACAACCGATGGTATGCCCTTATTGCCTCTTCTACTCTTCTGCAAATTTTACTACTTCTCTCTTCATCAAGGTTAGCCTCTAAGCACTGCTGCTTGAAAACTTCGATTGTACGAAAAATCTTTTCAAATTGTTTCTGTGAAATCTCTTTTGGCTGACTATCAGTGGGTAAATTTTTTTCATATTCTTCGGGATCTTCCTGCTGTGCATCTAAATTTAGCAGGTCAGAATCACTCAATTCTTCAGAGATTTAATTAACTCTTGTACATTATTGTTGAAGGGGAGAAAGAAATGGACGTACGAATTGGTTGCACACACTCGAAATCACGTGTTTTATATATAAAATTTCCCAATTGTTATACAAGCCAAATAGTTACCACTTTAAAAACTACAATGATCATAAAAGAGAAGTTAATTTTCCGACGTGTAATAATAAACAACTTTTCCCAGAAGAAGGATTGATTACCCTATTATCGGAATGGATTCTCCTTTTTGTGACATGCACAGAAGTGTCGAAGGGTCTCGAATCTGTAGGCATACTATAGCAGGCAACATAAATTTTGGCGGTAAAAATTTAGAACATAGTATACATGGAAGTAGTGTAGTATGCAATTATAACTTTGTAAAATGTTTTAAATCGATAACTAAATTATTTCATTCTGGTGAGTGATTTTTTTTAAATAGTTAGCCATAAAAATGTATAGATAGAAAATTTTTAAAATCTGTAACATTTATTTTTAAGACATATAGGCGCACTAATCGAATTTTAGAAGCACACTAATGGAATTAGGATATCAAAAAAAAAGAGACGCACTAATTGAGGGATTACTTTATCATGAGAATTAGAGTGAGAGGAGTTATGAAATATATGAAGCTCAGGCCAGAAAAGTTATGAGCATTGTGAGGAAAGCTAAATCAGAGTATGAAAAGAAATTTGCTATGCAAGCTAAAGGCAATTCAAAAGAATATTAATCTTCGGATTGCCTATAGCTATATATTGATATGCCTCAAGCAGAAGAAAGAATGAATGTGAAAGAATAACTTCATTGAATGCATATGGTAGTCTAGTGTCAGAAGCTAATGAGATTGTTCATTTAATGAATGCTCACTTTGCTAAGATATATCAATCAGGTATATGTAACATGGTGCTCAGTGCTACTGCTACATTGTATGAAGAATTAGGTTGAAGAGTTGTTGGATAACGTGAATAAGAATTTGTCAATAGGGACAGATGGAATATCATGCCATTTGCTAAAGGAATGTTCATCTGAATTGTCTATGCCTTTCACATGTTTGTATAATTTGAGTCTCAGCTAAGGAATGATACCACAGGAATGGAAGGAATGTATGAGAGTTCCATTGTACATAGGTGGTGTAAAAACTGATGTCTAACTACCGACCTATCAGTATCTCTGGTGTTGTAGTGAAGATTTTAGAGAAGTTCGTATGCACTCGCATACAGAAATGGGTAAACAAATAAACTATACTCCGCAAGGAGCAACATGGATTTATTAAAGGAAGGTCATGTTTTAGCAATTTCCTTATGTTTTATAACAATGTTATGGCTGAGTTGGATAAAGGGAATGAATACACTATGATAATGTTGGATTTTGCTAAGGCATTTGATATGATACCACACAAAAGTCTGTTGCATAAACTGAGAATATGGAACTGGAATATAAACTCTTGACTCTTGATCAGTGGATGGTTGACAGACAGATATCAAAAAGTGGTATACAGTGGGTGTGAATCTGCCAGATTTAAGGTGACTAGTGGTGTACCTCAGGGTTCAGTCCTGGAACTATTGTTGTTCAGTCTATACATTAATGACATTAGGAAGGGTCTAACAGAAGATGTGCAATTGTTTACTGATGATGTGTTAGGAAGTGCAATCAGGGATGCTACTGATATCTAGCACTTATAAAATGATTTGAATAGTTGAAAATTTGGGCAAACAAAAATGGCTGTCAGTTTAATGTTAGTAAGTAAGGTTACACACTTTGGTGTGATGAGATTTCCAGCGACATATTATATTAGCGGGATTATGCTACAAGAAATTGATGGGGCTAGGGATCTAGCCTCACATAGATTAGGTCACATCGCAATATTTCAAATACAACTCGGAGGATAATTGCAATGTTGAAGCAAACCTTGACATGTAAGGATAAGGAAGTGAGTTTGCATTTTTATAAGGCCTTGATAAGACCATATACCGGGATTATTATGTGCAGATTTGTTCTCTCTGGTTTCAAGGGGATAAAGAAGCTGTGCAAAGAAGAGTTTTTTTTATTATTCTTCTTATTATTATTATGGGTATCTCCATGGACTCATCGTGGGAGACCCAAACTAGCAAAACAATATCTGTCATATCTCTTCTTGAATTCATTTACAGACGAAGAGCTTACAACTAAGTCAGGCAATGAATTCCACTCATTCACCACCCTCCAGGCAAAAAACCTTGTTCTGACACCCTTGTTAACCACACTCTTCTTTAATTTCCAGGGATGACCTCTTGTTCTTCCATCACTATCACACAGCTGAAACATTTTCCCTGCATCAATCCTATAAAAACCTCTCAGTAATTTAAATGTTTCTATCATATCCCCTCTTCTCTGCTTATCAACCAACCTCTGCAATCCACAAGCTCTCAATCTATCAATGTAGGCAGCATTTTTTACATCACTCACCAAATTGGTCACTCTTCTCTGAACCCTCTCCACAGTCTCCTCATCTCCAAGGTATCCAGGTGACCAGACCTGAGCACAGCAATCCAAATGTGGAAGTATCAACGCTTTATAAAGGGGAATAATAACTTCTTTATCTCTGGATGTCAGTGTGTTCCTCAACAACCAAGTAATCCTATGTGCAATCTTGGGCACCTTAGCAATGTGTCCTCTGAACTTCATCTCCCTATCTACCAATACCCCTAAGTCCCTAGCCTCATCAATCTCTTGCAGTACCTTTCCATCGATGTAGTACACAGCTGGTAATCTTTTAATCCCAAAATGCATGACTTGACACTTTTCCACATTGAACTGACATCCATTATCTTTTGCCCATTCCACCAGCTTATTTAAATCATCCTGCAAACTTTCAACATCGGCTTGATTTTTTATTGCGCTACCCAACTTTGCATCATCAGCAAACAACTGAATATCTCCCTGTAAGCATTTCCTATATCATTTATATACAAATTAAACAACAATGGACCAAACACAGAGTCCTGAGGCACACCACTGGTCACCTGCCTCATCGTGGCCTCGGCTCCTCCATACACCACCTTGTGGTATCTCTCCCTGAGCCATTCTCCTATCCATATCACCAATTTAGTATCCATTCCCATCTGCTCCAATTTGCGTAACAGTGTTCCATGGGGTATCCTATCAAAAGCCTTAGCAAAATCCAGAAGTACCACTGTGTAGCCAGTTCCTTTGTCCAACTCAGATGTCATTCCATTATGAAAAGTTAATAGATTGCTAAGGCAGGATCTACCTTTAACAAAACCATGTTGGCCTCTATAGAGTATCATATCCTGATCCACCCATTCTTGAATTTTGTCTTTAACCAAATTTTCCAATACTTTTACCACTACTCCTGAGATGGTGATTGGTCTGTAATTAACTACCGCAGTTTTAGAGCCACCCTTATGCAAAGGAACCACTTTGCCTAACTTCCACTCCCTAGGGACCATACCAGAGTTCAAACTTAAATTAAATATCCAAGTAAGAGGGGTTGACAATTCATTTGCACATTCACACAACACCCGAGCTGATATTCCATCTAAGCCTACAGCAGCGTTTGCATTTAAATTTTGCAATATATTAAATACCTCTGATTTCTTAGCTTCAATTCTCACATTAGTTATTGCTACAGGTACAGAGATATCCTCACTTGGGTGATAGACTTTTGAAAACTGATTACTCAGTAACTCGACTAATACATCTGAGTTTGTCACCTCAATACCATCAGCACCCACTAAATTTATCCTTCCGAAGTCATTCTTCCTTTTACTTGCCACATAGCGGAAGAACTCTTTGGGATTACCCTTGATCTCTTTGGCTAAGGTCTTCTCATAATCTGATTTAGCTTTTCTTACTATGCTGGTAACCTTCCTAGCTTTGAGCCTTGTACTGCTCATGGGTGTACTGATCGCCTTTCTCCTTGTAAATTCTCCACAACATTTTCTTTTTTGCAGATCAAGCTTGATACTACTGCTCATCCATCTAACACCCGCTTTGCGCTTTGTTTGACTTCCCAACCATGGGGACACAATCTGATATTGCTTTCCTCAGATACCTGCTGATTTTATTCCATGCACTGCTAACATCTTTCCCCTGCAATATGTTCTGCCATGGGATGGCTGCAAGCTCACTCCGAAGCTTGTTATAATTGCCTAACCTGTAGTTCCGTATATACTCCTTCTTAACAGAAAAATCCACAGATTTCACAACCTCCTAAGTCAATACCACATGATCGCTTTCACCAATTGGAGGTAACGAGGACACCTTACTTATACATATAACCTCTGAACCAATAACCAGGTCCAACACTCTCACACCACGTGTCCCTTCAGTTATGTGCTGTTTCAAGTAATTATCTCGTAGAAGATGTATGAACTCGATTTCCTTTTTGCTGCGTGATATTTCCTCCTTCCAATTGATATCACCATAATTAAAATCCTCCATAATAATCACTAACCCTGCACTCATTGCTCTAATTTGCTGATGCATGAATTCAATATTTCCCCTGTACTCTCTGGCCTATAGCAGCATCCAACTGTATATTTGGTTGCATTAGTCACTATTTCACACCAGACCGCCTCAAATGAACTCTCATTCACATGTCTATCATCTTGATATACCACTTTCTTTGGCTGCAACACATCAGCTATCATCAACAGTATTCCTCCCCCTGTTCTATCATCTCTATCCTCCCTGAAAATACTGTACCCATCACATTCAATTCCAGTGACCACATCTTCTACTGACAGCCAAGTTTCACTAATGCCTACAACTTTTGGTGAAATTTCACTGACTAATGCCAAAAATTCTTCTCTCTTATTTCGAATGCTTCTTGCATTGGTATACAAAAATTGCAGATTCCCTCTAGATCTTGTACCGGCTTTAGAACTGATATATAAGTCACCAATTTCAGTAGTCCCATGCTAATTTTTATCCCCTCTCTTCTGCAATTTATTCTGTGAATAAGGATCAATAAATATACAATCAGTGCTAAAGTTTCTCTCTCTTACACTCAACCTATTCAATATTAGTTTCCCTGCCCAATTACTTCGACTTGTTCAGAAAACAGTAACTTCTTCAATCGCTTATGTCCTTCCATGTTCAGATGCAGTCCATCTCGAGCATACAAGTGTCTTTTTCCTTCAAACACACTCCAAACATCAACAAATTCCAGACCTCTTTTTTTTTGCACATTCTTGCAATCATATCATTCATTATCATCGCTCATCTACTTAACTTGTAATTGTCAAAACGAGGTAGCACACACACTATCCTCCCATTGACACTTTTTCTCTTCACAATATCTAACAATGTTCTTAAATCTTTTCCTACCCGATTTATACCACCACTCAGGTCATTTGTACCCACCATAACTATCATATTGTCTGCTTCATGCCCTCTCTTTATTGCTAAAGCCACTCTTTCTGTTGTCCCACCAGCCAAGCACTCTTCATGCATACCACTCTCCATAACCTTAATCATAGAATCACCATATATCTTACCACTCTTAACTTCATTCAAGTCCACACAAGCGTCACTCATGGACTTACTTTCTACGCTATTCAGCATGACTCTCCCAGTTTCATTACTTAACCCTCCACATCTCGTTTCTTCTAGGCCACTTGTAGTTTTATTTTGTTGACTTCCAATCACTGCCATACTATTTATTACTGCATCATTCACCAAAGACTCACCCATATGTAATCCTGTTCTAGTTACTTCATCTAAAGTAATCTCTATAGTCCTAATTTCTCTGTTTAACACATTAAACATTAAACCTAAAGTTTTAATTTCCATTATCTCCTTATCGACCACTTCCAATTCCTCATGCAGAAGATGGTCATTTTTCATTTTCATGAACTCCCACCGAAGTTCTTCTGCTACGGTCCCAATGTCAGCTTCCATTCCTAAACACTCCAGCCTATCCTGACACTTCTCACATAAGTCGACATTTTCGTTCTTCTCATTTAGCCAGACCGACCACAGATCCTTCACATTCTTCGGCACATACATGTAGCAGTTTCTGCAACACATCCATTGCAAAAAATCTAACGCTGAGCCAGTCTTTCATGTAGAAGTCCTGCGCGCTGCTGACGTACGTTTCTTGTTGGACACCATCTTTACACGTTGAAGTAGTGAAACAAACACTTCAGCAAAAACACAATATATACAACACAGTTCCAAACAATTACACCACTGAAGGACACTTGTATCTAACTGATGCACAACTGCAGCACAATTTGAGACAAAAAGCCACACTATATTTAAATTTAAAAACACGTTTTCTAGACTAACTAAACATGACCGCCACATTTACTAAGGACACTAGCGCCACCCCAGTTGCAAAGGTTGTATCTGGATTATGGGATTTAGATTATGAGGACAGATTGCAAGTATGTGAATTACAGACTCTGGTTAAGAGGGGTGAATGATAGAGGTCTATAAACCTCTGAATGGGTATTATAGGATATTGTCTGATGAAAGTTTTCATTATATTGGAAGGTGGAGAGAGAACATGGGGTCATCCATGTTAAGTTTGTTTGCAGTCAGGAAAGAGTTAGGTTTTGTTCTCACACAGCAGTGAGTAGAATAGTTTGCCTTTAGTGATAGTGAGTGCATCTAGTGTGAATGAATTTAAGGAAAGGTGTGACAGCTGGTTTGGGTGATTTATAGCCTCTCTCGATGAGTCCTTGACTACCCTGGAGGTCTCAGATGATAATATACATTTTCTTTTAAGTCTGGTCTTGTAGAACATAGTTTCTACTAGCAATGGACCCTGTGAAGCAATATAAAATCCCCCCTGTAAGCTCTCAAATTTGAGACACTGTTCAGAGAATTTTTTTTTTATATCTGATCCACAGACGAAAGGCCACAAGACCTTTAGCTCATTAGTGCCATGTGTGAGTAAAAGGAATAGAAGAGAGGAGGAGTCTGTTCACATTTTGCTTTTAAAGCTGAGGATTGTAATCTTTGGGAAGTCAGAGTAGGGGAGACTGTTCCAAAGGATAGAAGTAGATGGAATGAAAGAGGAGGCAGTGAAGTTGGTTCAATGAGTTTCAAGATAGACTGAAAGGTATTGGTTATCAGTAGCTCTTGTTTTAATGATTTTGGAAGAGAGTAGTTTTGGAGTGGCCAATTCAGCAGAGCACTTCATGAAAGTATCTCTCTCCTTGTGTCTTTTCTAGAGAAACTGAATGTGTGTGAGAGGAATTACAGTCAGTTTGTGAGAGAGGGATCATTCATTAGCCAGATTGTCCTCTTCTGGATAGAATTGAGCAATCTTAGAGAGGATTTTTGTGCACCTCCCCAAATATGGGAGCAACATTCCATGGCTGGGTGGATTTTGACTTTGTATAAAGTTAGCAAGTGAAGGTGTGAAGTAGTGTCTTGTGCAAAAAAGTACACCAAGTTTTTTGGCAGCTTTCGAAGCTGTAGTTGAAATATTGTTGTGTCAGGAAAGATTGGATATGCAGGTCATTTCAAGAAGAGAAATCTGATTGTGTTTGGATATGTTAGTATTACTGAAGGTAAAGGAGAGGGATGCAAGATCAGACAGAACTGAGTTTTGATGGCATTGAAGTTTACAAGGGTGTCCTTGTGCCACTGGGATATAGCTAGACATGAGTTCATGTCCCTGGTTGTGGTAGATATTGAGGATTCTAATGCTTGAGCAGTACAAGGTTTGTTGAATAAAAAGGAAGAATGATGTGTACTGTCATCAGCAAAGCTATGAATAAGATTGGAAGTGTGTGAGTGTAGATCATTTATAAACAAGAGGAAGAGGGTGAGTGAAAGAACAGAACCCTGGGATACTTCTGCATTGGTGGAGAAATTTGAGGAGAGTAAACCATCCACCATGAGATGTAATGAGCTACCAGTGAGAAAGTTGGTGATCTAGTTGCAGAGTGAGGAAGGCAGGCCATAGGATGGCAGTTTAGTGAGTAGGCCCTTGTTCCAAACATGATCAAATGCCTTTGAAATGTTGAGGGCAACCACATGAGTTTCTCCAAATTTCTCCATGACCTGATTCCAGGTGGGTGGTGAATGCAAGAAGATCAGCTGGAAATCAAGAGTGTCAGAATCCATACTGCTGTGATTAGTTGGTATGCCTCTAGGTAGTTCGAGTTAGTTGTTGATGACCTTCTCCATAATTTTTGAGAGAACAAAAGTGAGAGTAATTGGATGGTAGTTCATTGGTTGACTTTTATCACCTTTAGGATGGGCTAGATGTGGATCTGTTTCCATATTGCAGATAGATGCCAGTTGAATAGGATAGATTGAAGATGTGATACAGGATATGTGGTACTTCTTGAGCACAATTTTTGGTACAACAGGTTGGATATCATCAGGGCCAGATGCCTTGTTTGTGTTCATGTTATTAAGAATTCTTTGAATTTTTTTTTTTCTTGGAAGAGTATGAAGGGAACTGTTCTTTGTGGAGTGGAGGGAACTTTGTTCAGGTCATCAGTGCAGGAATTGGAAGAGAAGAATGATGCAAGTAAGTTGGCTGTGTCTTTTGGTGAGGTGACTACAGTACCATCTGGATGTGAGAGTGGGGGAAACCTGGGTGGGCAGAAGTTACACCCAGTGGCCTTAGCAAGGGACCAGAAGGAGCAACTGCCATTTGGGCAAGAGGCAAGTTTGCAGCATTTGGCCCTTTCAAAGTCTGACTTGGACTTGGTGATGATTCTTTTGCAATTATTGCCAAGTACGGAGAGGTAGTTGGAGTTTTGATCTTGAGCCAGTTGCGGTAAGCAGAGGTTTTTTTCTTTTACAGCATTGGGATGCTTTTTTGAGAACCAAGGCTTAGATGTTGGCCGAGAATTTGGAATGGAATAAGGGATGAAAGCTTTCATTCCTGTGAGGATGATTTCTGTTATTTGGTCTGAGCAGGCATTTGGTGGGTGGAGGTTGTTCTGTGGCAAAAGAGACTTGTATAAGGTTGTGGTCCAAGTTTCCAAGAGAACTGACAACTACAGTATACCTGGAAGGGAAGCTTGATAGGAAGAGGTCAAGCATGTTGGCAAATTGGAGGGATTGTCTAAATACCATGAAACTTTGTTTCACTAGGATGTTCCATAAGTTTCTGGCCTGACTTTTAGAGGTGATAAAAAGAAAATAGCTGTGTCACTTATCAACATAATCTCCCTTTGTGAGTATATTTTTTGGCCACTAATTTTAGAATAAGATTACACTGGATTTTTTTTTTTGACCAATGAATTTAATGATAAATTATGCCAACAAGTTTCACCAACTGCTGTTTGGCTTCTTCAGGGCATACAAATGGTAAAGACAACTCAAAGTCACTAGTACATAGAACAAACATATAAAATATAACAAAATTAAAAAAGATGCGTATACCTTCTCCTGTATACTTCCACGCTCCACCTTCTCATGCACCACAAGAAGGTGAGGATTGGACATTAGGTCAGAAGCCCTGGTCAATTCCCTGCATTCCTTTAAAGGCTATGTGGAGGTCTCCTCTCAGTTATACAGCTTTGACCCTTAAGCACCCCCGAAGTATCATACTGGAAAGAAAAATCTGTAAGGAAGTTTTAAAAAGAAATAAATCAAACAGCTTTTACAGGTGAACTGTAGACTGAAATATACAAATATTATTCAACGAGGAGTTTGAAAACAACAATCCAATCCCAGAGTCTCGGTAACAAAATCTAAAGAAAACATTAACTGATTTGGGAGACAGGTAGTGAAGCTTTTTTGTAAGGACAGAAAAATTCAAACTGCATAGTGCAAACCAAGAAGTTAAAGAGGCAGCCTGAAAAAGAAATGTCATCACAAGCAAGTCAGTAGGCCTCTCTGGAGAATACAGAGAACAATGTAAGAAAACTGTACATATAAAAATTACAAAATAAAACTCAGAAGAAGAATTCTATAATTCTCTAAGGCAATTATCATGAAGGTGAGAATATGTATCAGAGGCTAATGTGAAAAAGCTTAGAAATGGAGCAAAGGGTACTGTAAAAGGAATCAGAAATGATAGAAGTGGCATTAAAACTGAAGAGAAGGATATTCTGGATGTCTATAGTAATTACTTTGAAAGATTATGAAATGAGGTAAGCTCGGACTGAGTAACTTTAGAAAATGCTAAAGAGGAAAGCAATCAGTAGCTCATATCAAACTGTGGGATAACAAAAGTCATCAGAAAGATGAAATGTGGAAAGGCAGCTGGAGTAGATGACATTCAGCTAGAAATGCTCAACCATGGAGATATGAAAATTTTACAATAGCTCTAATGCACAATTGAGAAGGCCTAGTCAGAAGGTTAAATTCTGAGCATTCTGTTAAGAAATGGCTAAAAAAAAATTATTGTGGAAGAGAAACTTGGGATAGAACAAGCTGGGGTTAAGCCAAATAGGCACTGTCAAGTTCACATTTTCACTGAAGAGAAAACAAAAATAGTCAAAAAAAATATGAACATAACAAGGATCTGTTTGTAATTTTTGTAGATGTAGAAAAATCACATGACAAGGTGCCAAAAGAAAACTCTTTAAAATGCTACAATTACATGGCATAAACAGAACTTTATGTAGTGCAACACACACACTTAGACTGTATGAATGCCGGAAATCAGCAATTAGAACTGAAGAGGATAGAGATGGTTTTATCAGGTGTAAAGGCAAGGGTGCATGCTATTTCCACTATTATCCATCATATAATATGAATCACATCATGAAGGAAAGTGACAATAAACCTGAATTCAATAAACCTTAAAGAATCCTGAATACAAGTTTTCAGGATTCTTGAAGTAAATTGAATAACTGCTGTAACAAATTTGACCTGAAAATCAGCAATAAAAAGACAAAAGATATGAAAATTGGCAGAAATGGAAAACTTCAATAGCATTCTCAACAGAGAACCTATACAAAAATAAAATACTACAGCTATTTTATATTCCACTTTTGGTGAAGATGTGGAAACATGGAAACAGAAGGCAGAGCAAGCAAAGATAATATGATGCAATCAGTTGAATAAATTATTCAACTGATTCCATCATAGTTAGAAAATAAACATTTTCTAACTATGAGTTTGGTTAGAAAATAAACATTTGAACAAATTTTAGAAACCACAGATATAAAAGATCTCAGAAAAATTAGAGAAGTAAGTAGATGGCATCAATTGCAGAATCATATTAAAAATGAAAATATCAGGAAAAAATTTGATACTGTTAATATTCCTGAATATGTAAGCAAAGCTTCTAAGGTGTTTGATGTGAGGAAAGAGATAGAGAAGAAGATGAAGAGCTAAGTGGATTGATGCATTCAGTAGCAGATCAAAATATAAGATCTGACAAATTACAAATACATTTAGAGGAATATTGTTGGAGTTTAATAATAATGTAAATCTAATCATGTAGTAGTAGTACTATAATAGTATCCTGTACATCTCTTTTGGGTAAATATCAGAAATTGACTATGATCGTGACAATTATCTCACGTATGAATCTTAAATCTTTCACCTAACAAAAACTAAAGAAATTTCTCTGTAATTCTCAAGTTTACTTTTATTCTAATAATCTGGAATTCAATCTTCTGATTTCCAAATTAAGGTGAGCCACATAAAATTTTATAATTTGTATCACTATGTTTTAGGTAAGACATCATGTAATCTGACTGCCTTTCCATACTTGTAATAGCTCTCTCTCCCTCCAGGACTGAAATGTACACAACTGGATTTCTAATTAATAGTTTTATCTATTGTGATTCTGTTTCTTTCTGGCTACTTCATTTAATACTTTATTTTTGTGTGTGAACTGCTCCAGACATCTAGAATATCCTTATCTTCAGTATTTATATCATCTTTTTGTTATTAGATTATTCCTTTTGCACTATTCTTTTCTCAGTTATTAACCTTCTTTGTTTTCTCCGGAACATTGTCACCTTCTTAATATTTATCTTGCTGTATTCTTCCAAAATCATCCCATGTTTTTTTTTTTTTTTTTTTTTGGGAGGAGGAGGGGTGTTTGCTATTTATCACAGTAGGTACTTCTGTTAGTCAGAAACTTTCTATATAATTCCCTCTTTCCATAAACTGCTTTTTTTTTTTATCTTCTCATATCATCATCATCATCATCATCAAATTCCTGCAATGTACCCTCAAGGGGTGTACAGGATATGATGATGCTACATGAAAAAAA
Source organism: Typopeltis vanoorti (assembly GCF_054136105.1). NCBI lineage: Eukaryota > Metazoa > Arthropoda > Arachnida > Uropygi > Thelyphonidae > Typopeltis > Typopeltis vanoorti. The sequence goes on from NC_143566.1 coordinate 10,907,009, forward strand.
TTACATCATTACTAACTTCCTATCTATAATTTTCCTCCAAATCAGTCTGTTACTTGTCAAGACTCCAACATTATCAGATCTTATATTTCTATCGTCTAAGGCACTTTGTACCGTATCAATCCACTTATATCTTGGTCTTCCTCTGGGTCATTTTGCTGCCAACCTGGCAGAGAACACTTGTTAATCTTTCTTCTCCCATTCTGTTTAAGTGACCATACCACCTGAGATTAGCTCTGCGAGGCAGCATTCCTGGATGCTGACAATGTCAAGTTCTTTCCTAATATCCTCATTTTTAATATGATATATCTGCGGTCTCTAGTCTTTGGTCAAGTGTTTTACTTCTCACCCAACTCTCAGATCCATAAGTTAAAACTGGTTTGAACACTGTCTTGCATACAGCTAATTTAGTGTTCTGACTAATTTCTCTCTTATTCCATATGAATTTATTCAATTGACTTTCCACCATACCAGCTTTGCTGATTCTGTTGTCTATTTCTATATTTAATTTACCATCTTCACTAAAAATCGTGCCTAAGTAGCTGAAATGTTTTGCTTGTTCCACAGGTTCTCCATTCACAACACAGTTGACATTTTCAATGATTCTGCCTATTTTCATTGTCTTTGTCTTTTTAATGCTGACCTTCATACCATATCTACTACAACAGTTATTCAGTTTAGTCAGAGAATCTTGTAGAGGATTTATTTAGAAGTATAACATCATCCGCATAAAGCAGAGAGCTGACATTAACATCTCCAATTTTGATATCATGTTTAATACCACTTTCCTTCATAATGTGATCCATATAGATAATGAATAACAGAGGGGATAATGTACATCCTTGTCTCACGCCAGATTTAACATTAAATCATCTTCCTGTACTTCCTTCAATTCTAACTGCTGACTTACAACTCAAATAAAGACTGAGTATTGCTCGATATAATGCCCCATTGACACCATATAACTGTAGGGTATTGAATAGCTTCTCTCTTGGCACCCTGTCATATGTCTTTTCCAAATCGACAAAACTTGAATACAGATCTTTGTTATATTCCCATGCTTTCTCGACTATTTGTTGTAAAGTGAAGATCTGATCCTGACAGCCTTTATTTGGCCTGAATCCAACTTGTTCTTCACCAAGCTTTTCTTCCACAATTCTTCTCAACAGTTTCTCAAGTATACTTGCATTGATCTTGCCAGGAACACTCAGAAGGGAAATAGCTCTGTAATTCTCACATTCAGTTTTATTTCCCTTTTTATATATGGGTACTATGAGAGCTATACTCCAATCATTGGGAATTCGTCCCTCTGTCCAGGTTTTCTGAACTATGTAGTGCAGCCACTGCAAGACTCTTATACCACCATACTTCAGCATTTCTGATTGAATATCATCTACTCCTGCTGCCTTTCCACATTTCAAGCCTTTGATGGCTTTTTCTACTTCAAGTATGGATATGTATTCCTGATTGCATGCCTGGTCAGTGTTTTTTTACCACTGTGCTGTCATCACTGCTTGTTTCATTTAGCAGTTTTTCAAAGTAATTACTCCATACTTCAAGGATATCTTTTTCTCCTGTTTTCATGCCACCTTTATCATGTCTAACTCCTTTTACAGCACTCTTTCCTCCATTCTTCTTCTTGATATTTATTTTCTATGTTCTTGCCAAAGTCCTCCCATGACTTTTGTTTAGCTAGTTTTACACAGTGTTTCGCTTTCTTACATTTGTCTCTGTATTCTCTAAGAGCATAAGCTGACTTATTTGCCAGGAACTTTTGATAGGCTTTCTTCTTTTGCTTCACTGTATCTTTAACTTCCCGTGTCCACCATGGAGTTCTGATTTTTCAATCCTTGCAGACCACCTCATCATATGCCTCTCTGGCTGAATCAACCAGGGTTTTCTTCAAGGCTTGCCACTGAATCTCCAAGGTTTGGTTCCTGTTCTCACTCTCTTTCATTTTTTCTTCAATAATCTTTGTGTATTTTAGTCCGCAGTTCACATCTGAGAGCTGCTCAACTTTTATTCGTTTTAAAAGTTTCTTACATGTTATTCTTTTCAGTATGAAATTCAATTTTATCCTGTTTAAGACTAAATATTGATCACTTCCAATTTCAAATCCTCTATACACTCTGGTGTCCTGCACTAGGGAGAAAACATCATTATCAACAATAACATAGTCAATGAGATTTTTCTTATTCCTTGCCTCTTCTCTACACGTGAATTTGTGCACATTTTTATATTGGAACATGGTGTTAGTAATAACCAGTCCATGTCCTGAGCAGAATTCCAACAAATATTTGCCATTATTATTAGCTTTGCTCTTTTCTCCAAATTTTCCCAAAACATTTTTGTATGTCTAACAATCATTTCCTTCTCTGCTATTTAGATCCCCAACAAGGACCAACTTTTCCTTTTTCATTGTGTCAGTAGCTTTCTCTAGAGCCTCAAAAAAATTCCTCCACTTCTACCTTAGTAGAACCTTCTGTGGGACTATAGGCACAAATAAGTCTCATTGTCCAATTCCCCATTTTGATATTTGTCCACATCACTCTACTTGAGACTGCCTGCCATTCAAGAAGATTAGCCTGGTATTTAGTGTTGAATACTAGGTTTTTCATTTCCTGAATTTACATTTTACATTTCATTTACATTTGTCATTTCCTGAATAAAACATTTTGTATTTATTGCTCAGAAAGATCTTTTTTTGTTTCAGTCACCCCTATTATGTCAGTTATGTCGATAGTACCAATCTTTAACTCTGGTGATTTTGAGTTGGGGTGTGCTTTCAGATTTGTTCCAGTATCTGACTTTTCGCTGGTCACCCTGGTTCCCTGGCGAAAACAACGGGGACCTTGTTTAACAGGGTGACGCCCCAGCTAGCATGAAATTTTGTCTTGTTGTACCATCATTTTCCACAGGGTGTCCCAAAATTCATGCAAGAAGTAATTTTGATAGAAAACACAGGTTTTTAATTAAAAATTGTAATTTCTTATTGAATATTTTCCATGACCGTTTTGTATAAATGTGGCTGAATTTCATTGATACAACGCTCAATTTCCTCCTTCAAGGCATGGGTTGTCGTGGGCTTGTTGGCATAAACCTTGGACTTCAAAAAACCCCAAAGAAAAAAGTCCAACGGCGTTAAATCACGTTATCTGGATGGCCAATTCTGATCACCAAAACGTGAAATTACACAACCAGGAAATGACTCATGCAGTAATTGAATTGTTTCTCGGGCTGTATGGCATGTGGCACAGTCTTGTTAAAACCACATGTCGTCCACATCCATATCTTGTAATTTAGGCACAAAAAACTGCATTATCATGTCGCGATAGCGAGCACCATAAACTGTTATTGCCTTACCAGCCGCATTTTCGAAGTAGAATGGACCGATGATGCCTCCAGCCCAAAATCCACACCAAATAGTGACACGTTGTGGATGCATTTGTTTTTCAACAATCACTTGTGTATTTTCTGAACCCCAAATGTGACAATTTTGTCCATTAATGAAGCCATCAAGATGAAAACGAGTCTCATCGCTGAAGATGAGTTTGTTCGAAAAATAAGCATCCACTTGTTGTTGTTCCATAATCCGTTCACCGAACTCTCTTCGCTGTGTGTGTGGTCAGTAGGCTTCAGTTCTTGAGTCATTTGAACTTTGTAAGCATAAAGATGCAAATCTTTCATGAGAATACGCTGTAGAGAGCTTTTCGAAATGCCCAATTCAAGAGACCACGGTGCCAAATTGATGTTCCTGGACTCTCAGCAACACTCTCACAAACTGCTTCGATATTTTCTGTTGAACGACTTGTTGAAGGACGGCCAGAGTGTATAAGATCACTAATTGATCCAGTTTCCTTGAATTTTTTAATTAATCTTTTCACATTTGATGAAGTTAAATCACTATTCCGACCATATTTTGTATGAAAATTGCGAACTGTAGCTGCCAAACCTTCATTATTTTTAAAATATTGCTCAACAATGAAAATGCGTTGTTCTTTCGTGTAGTGCTCCATTTTTAATAACCCTGAACTATCAGCTGTCACGCTGTCTTTTTTTTCTTGTTGGCAACACTTTACCGCACAAATGGTGCTAAATTTAAATCTTGCGTGAATTTTGGGACACCCTATTGGACACCCAATAAGAATACAATTTGGTCGGCTAAATCTGAATTTGCCAGCCCATCCTCGTTTGTTCAGTATCCAGGTAGATACCCAACAAGGTGCACCACGAGAAGGTGAGGATTGGATATTAGGTGAGAAGCCCTGGTCGATTCTCTACATTCTTTTAAAGGCTATGTGGAGGTCTCCTCTCAGTTATACAGCTTTGACCCTTAAGCATCCCTTACTCAAGCACTCCTTACAAAAGCTTACTCAACTCATCCAAAGACCCACTCCCTCCGCTGGTCCAACCTGGTGTATACTGTATTTATTGCACCTGTAATCTACCATATGTAGGGGAAACAAGATGCACAATTCCTATCAGACAAAAGGAACATAAATGACACATTAAATATAATAACTATGGTGAAGCTGGCCTTTCTGATCATGCCCTAAACACTTTGCATAGAATCGACTGGAAAAGTACCAGTTGTTTACATCACACCAAAACATGGTATGAACACAAATTTAAGGAAGCCTATGAGATTCTTATCAACCACCCCAATCTGAACAATAATGATGGTCTAAAAATCCCAAGCATATGGAAGTCATATATTCTACCAATGGAACCTTTCTCCGTAAGAGTTAACTATAAACAGGACTGTAGATAATCCAGAATCTTAAATCTAATATATATTAACAATTGTGATGTTAAAAATAGACATCATTGTTTGCTCTAAGAAAACTATCTATACAAAAGAATGTTTCTCTTATGTTATCTTAAATAGAATTTAGCTTTGATGTAGTTTCTAAATAATTAATTTTTAATTTTATCTGTATTTTTTTTTATTTTTATATTTTCACTAGAGATCATGCCAGTAGAATAACCATTGATCAAATCATTGTTTCTTTAACATGCTGTGTGAAATGTAACTCAGCTTGTCCTTGTGTATTTGTATATACTCCAGATGATGACCTTAATATGAAAGTCGAAACGTCGAGAAATTAAAATAGTTATTTATAACACGGTTGTAAAGTCCATAATTTCTAAAATGAAAGATATACACTGCATGGTAAGGGAGCAACAGAAACTACCCTTCTGAGTCAAAACTGGTCTGGGTAGTGCTCTTGCTATAAAGCATAACATTATACATATTCATAAGGATATGTGCATTGCATTATGGGATACTAAGGCAATTGATGTAGGTCATTATCCTCTTGCATGTGAAGTCACTTCACATGTGGGTTACTTGTATAGTGACTTCACATGCAAAAACTTTGTTTGCTTACACTTGGATAATGGATGATATCGAGAATATTTCTGGGCATCTGTAGTTTAGCATTGTTATTTTCATATCTTTTGAGCATGTCTTATTTTTATGTTTTTAATTGATTTACTTTCAGTTGATTCAATCGGTTCAAAGGATGTTTAGAATTCTCAGTTATTATGGCACATACCCTTGAAAATAGTGAAAACAATAGTAGAAACATATCAAAATTACCATGCAAGAGTAATGGTGGGAGAGATAATAGAGCTTTCATGTTTCTTCAGGGAGACTCTTTGGAACCCTATCTTTTTATTATTACCTTTGACTATGTATTCAGACTCACAGGAAATGGATACAGAATAACTAGAAAATTTGTTCTGCAGATGATGTGCTAAATGATTCTAACATTAAGACTGCCCAAAACCACCTAGATTTATGAAGAAATGCAGCACTGACCTGGTTGGCAGTCAACAGCAGTAAAACTGAAGTTGTAAAGAAAAGAGTAGGAGGAAATATTTTCTCAATGACCACACTCTTGAAGAATTAAGATTTTACCTTCTTACATTGTTACTTTAACTGAAGTTGTGAAAAGAAAGCACAAATCTTTTCAGTTCCATCAAAGTCTAACAAATATCTGGAATCCAATCTCATCAACACCAAAATTTGTCTGTGATAAACCACTAGTCAAACCATATATTTACATATGGTTCCCGTTGAGCAGTTAATATCATCGACAGCTCTGGGACAACATGCCTTCTATCAGTATCATGATATACATAAGAATTGCATTCTTAACACTGTCTTCTTGAAGAAAACCAGCAAAGACTCTTAAGAGAGAGAATTCAGAAAACATCAGCTGAAGTTGTTGAGACCAGTTAGACATTCACCCTCATCTGGTTCAGTGCTCTCTAATGGACATAGAGGCCAGGAAAACAGTTGTAGCAATACATAAGTGAACTTCTTTCTGAGGATGACTCATGAGTCATATGACATTTACGATTTGGCATATAACAGCAACTTGATTCACCTTCATTTAATAGACTATTTCCATGAGCCATTGTTTTATGCATTGATGCACTGATGTATGAATATTTCCCTATTCATACATGAATAAACCATGATGATTTGATTGTATACTTCCCATTCAATTTATAAATTTAGTTTATATCTCAAATCTTTGGTAGAAATATTCATTCAATTTTGCTTTTAAAATAGGATGAAAATCTCATCATTGTATAGCTAGTTGCTTCACCAGGCTTCTAATATGTCCTATTAGATACCTTATTTATCGTATGTTTGTTTTGCACCAGATATCATTACCTCCACTAATTATCAAAAAATATCAGGTGTCATATATAAATTAATTTATCTTCTGTATATAGATATTCTGTACCCTATTGTGTGTGTGTCTATGGCTAGATAGATAAATAGATTTTATGGTGTGGGTACTGGTTTACATACAACAATTTATTTTATTTTTCAGTGGTTATGGATGCAATGATCATTTTCATGAAAAAGACACTCTGTTACATTCATGGGAGGTGTTAGCTGAGCTTTTAAAACACCCAGCATGTCAGAATATGTTAATTGATGTTGGAATGTAAGTGTTATATACAGAACATCTGACTATCTTTAATTAAAACCAAATATAATTATAATTATATTAAAGTGTTAAAATAGTTGCAATATACACTGTTTTGCCATAAATACTGTAGCAACTTTTGCACAACCCCCTTACTGTCGACAGAATTGTGTGAGCCTGGTTCCATTAGTGGCACTGTGTGCAGCCAATATTTGCTTGGTTATCAGTTGAGAGAGAGAGAGAGAGAGAATTGTGGGTTAACATGCAGTGGGGAGATTATGAGAACCATGTAGCTGTACTAGCACTTCAGAAGGTTGGAATGCAGCTACCTGTTAAACAGCAACAACACACTAAAAATGCTCAGGATCAGTAGGATGTTTGTGTATTGAACTATTAGCCATTATAATGATACAGAAGCTAGCTGTATCTGACTGCCAAAGAACAGGCCAACACACTGCATTAGGATGCAAAAGCTTATGAGGGCTGTGAAGGCACACCTCTTCTGTAATCCTGTGAGAATGCAGAAAGTCGTGGCATATGAGATGAACATTTCGCAGAGAGCGATGTCACGTGTACTAACTGATGACCAGGAGGTGAGAGTCTATTGTCTTTCTATTGGACACTTCCTAACACCATAACTTATGTAGCAGAGGGTGATAAAATCAAAGGCATTTCAGAAAGGAGGTCAAAACCTCTGCCAAAGTGTATCAAGACACCATGCTGGAACTTGTGGTATGGCCCTTGAACAACATTTTGTTTCAAGGTAGACGGTGGACCTTCCAACAGGAGTCAGCCCCTGCACACAAGCTGAGGACCACATAATAGTGGTTGGAGGTGAATGTGCCCAGCCACATATCACTATCTGATTGACTGTGTGGAGGACCTGATCTGAATATGTTGGACTTCAACTTGTGGTCAGAGCTTGAGAGAGTAGCCTGCAAGAAATGACACCCAGTTGCCAGCCTGAAGGTGGATTTGGAGTGAGCATTGACTGCATTTCTGTTGGATGTTGTGTGTGTGTGTGCTGCCATCAATATATGGCCTCACAGACTTCGGACCTGCATTAAAGCAAAAGGGGGACATTTCAAACATTGAATGCTGCTATATGTATGTTATACATGTGGTTCATATGTGCTTAAAGTTGTAAATGATTTACTGATAGATTATAGTTTTATGCGCTCTTCAAGTTGCAACAGTATTTATGGCTGAACTAGGTATATTTATATATATATATATCTTTCGATTCTAATTGCTTGAACATAAGTTGTTTAAGCAGTTAGAATTGAAAAATACAGAAAAGTGGTTTGATATGAAATTAGCAGTAAAGGAAAGATATATGCATCACTGTTATTATAATTAATATTAGACCTTCCTGAAGAGTTATAGGGGATGTCATCATTATAGGAAGCACTCTTTGTCATGCATATGCTCCTTGAACTATGCCTTAAACTCATCATTCACAGTTTGCACACTGCTCTGCACATCCCTTCTCAGAGGCCTAGGTTTAAATCTCATCTAGGACATGAAGAAAGAATTTTCATAAGGGCTTTTCAATTGAAGGAGTTTTAATCAGCCTTATATGGTGGTGCCAGGAGTTTCCTCCCACCAAATTTCATCTTATAAAATGGGATGAAGTACCAGTGAATATATGTAATTAACAGACATAATAAACTGGTCTCATAGTGTTAGTTGCTTTAGTCATAATTCCAATAAGAACAATCCCTGTTCATATCTTTGTTATGCAGTTTCCAGTAATAACTTCATATTCTACATCTGTGTTTCTCCTTCTAGGAAAAATCTCTTTCATGTTTAATTGACGACTACCTCACTAGTTAAATGTGAAAGAGATCTTTTTTACCAGTTAGCTTACATGCTCCAGTCTTCCTTCTTTGAGGCTCTGCAATGGATTTCCTTTGGTCTGTCCTTCACACCAAACATTCCAGAGAACCAAAAACCATCTCAGTTAATTTGCTCTATATCCTTGTGGCCAGATCTGCATTCAGTTATTCACCATCTACATGGCATACATCAGAATTACTGAAGTACATTGAATAAACTATTTTATAAAAATTTGTTTATAAAAGTCAGCATAGTAGAACAAATAAAACCAAGTATGGTGGTGAGTCAGATGAATAAACATATTTGGACTAAGAGAGAAATTAATCAAAATGTTAGCATGCAAGACAGTGTTTAAACTGATGTTAACTTATAGATGAGAACCCAGATATGATAGTTATTCTGCTTAGAATTAGAGAGGGAGGAAAGAAATGGCATTGACAGAATTGTATTAAAAATGCGGATATTAGGAAGGAACTTGACATTATTAGTTTTCAAAAATGTGTGAAGAGAGCTAATCCAAGATGGTTTCTTCACTTAAGCAGATCGAGTGAAAGACAGAGAGTTCACACTTTGCTAACCTTTTCCTCTCTACTATACCAGAATGGCAGGGGGAAGCCAAAATTTAGGTGGATTGATGAATTTAGTAGATGTTTAGAAACTGAAATGTAAGACTTGACAGTATTGAGGACCTAGCAAATAATAGGATTATTTGATTAAAAAAAAAAAAAATTACAGGCTGCTAGTAATAATATAAAGTTAGTTGTGTTCTACTAAAGTTAGTTTGGTATTCTGTATCCACCCAAAGGCTGCATGTCTGGAATTTGGTGATAACGCTCTGCTTATAGAAGTTACTTTCAAATTTTGTACAAATGCACCTGTGAATAATTTGACTTCACATGGTTGTCAAGAGGTAGGTACTACTAGGTTAACAATCATCTGTTATTATCATCTTCCATAAGTTTTAAAAGCCAACTTCTAGAAGAATTTTTACCTTACATTAAATTCTTCTAGAATTTAATGTAAAGTAAAAAAATATATATATGTATATTTCCATCTACTGGTATAATTTGCCATTCTGGCTGACCTAGTTATTAGTATATCCACTCTCTTACCAGTAGGCTATAGTGGGCACAGATGTTTGTGATGGTGTTCAGGTTGGACGTGAATATCATCACATTCTGTGAGACCAGTACCACACTTATTAGAGACTTGAAAGATGGAAAAGTTCCATGGTTGCTGTAGAAAAGGGTTTTTGGAAGGGATAGAGACTATCATAATAGTATTACATGAAGAGTTTATATATCATTACTAACTTCCTATCGACAATTTTCCTCCAAATTAATCTGTCAAGACTCCAGTGTTGTCAGATGGTCTTCTGATGTGCTTCTTGTTGTATGTACATTTCTTATCTCATTCTGCTTAAGTAACCATACCACCTGAGCTTAGCTCTTCACACAGATTCCTGAATTTTAACCATGCCATGTCTCTTTCTAATGTCTTTGTTTTTACTCTGTAATCTTTCCCAGAACTTTCATATCTATAGTCTCCAGTGTTTTATTTCTGACCCACCTCTTAGATCCATAAGATAAAATTGGTTTGAACATTGCCTTGTACACAGCTGGTTTAGTGTTTTGACTAATTTCTCTTTATTCCATATAAACTTATTCATTTGACTTCACCATCTTTTCTAACACTGTTGTTTGTTTTCATATTTAATATGCTGGCTTCACTAAAATTTTTTCCTAAATAGCTGAAATATTTTCTCCATTTAGGATGCAGCTAATGTATTCAGTGTTTCTATTTTTGATGTCTTTGTTGCTTTTTATTGCTGATTTTTATACCAAATTTATTACAGTAGTTATTCATTTTAGTTGAGGAATCCTGCAGCTTCATACTGAATTTATTTAGGAGTATACCATCACCTGCATAAAGAACTGTTATTAACATCTCCAATTTTGATGTAAGATTTAATGCCACTTTCTTTCATAACATGATCCATATAGATGACAACTAATAATGGAAGCAAAGTGTAACCTCCAGTCTGCTGTATTAAGGTACAATAAATTTACAACCTTTCATTAGTTAGGGGTCACATAAAAATTATTTATTTCCTGTACATTGCTTTGTATGAATTGGAATCATGATAAATTGTAACTGAGAGTTCTCAAACTCTGATATTATATCTGATGTAAATTGCCATTTTTGTAAATGTAATAAATAGATGATAGATGATAAATAGAAATATTAATAAAAATATTTCTATGCTGTTTACATTAGTTTAATTTCATTTATTTTATTTTCAGGCCAGTGATGCACAAAGGTGTAGTATACAACTGTAGAGTTGCATTTCTGAACAAGTAAGAAAGTTTAAATTCATATTGCTTTATTAATACAGTTGACTATTGCTATTTCAAACATACAGGAGCCACAGGAGTAGTTTGTTTTTCCTGGATGTTTGTTTTTGTTGTATATTTCCTTTTGAATAGCATTGAGTTGTCTATTTAGTCTTTCTGGTAGTTTGCTTTATTGAGAGTTTACTGTATTATTTTAATTTCTATTGGTCAGTATGGGATGAGAACTTTTTTCATTCATGGAATGACTGAATGTTATGTGCTACTATAATTTTGATTAAATTAAAAAATGTTACATAAAATTACCCCAAGAATAAACATTGTCAACAGATTACTGTTTAGTAGCATATTTTTCCAATGAAAAACAAAGTATTTGATGTTTATTATTATTTTATGGTATTTTATTTTTTATTGATAATATTTTCCTGCTAGAAGGCTTGGAATTTGCTAAACAGCTGCTTCATGACATCATCATTTGCTGATATGTACCCTCAAGGGGTGCAATATAATTATTATTGTACTATGTAAGTGACTTTACATTATTGCTAGTTTCCTGTTAATAGCTTTCTTCCAAAATAATGTTATTTGTCAGCTCTCACATTTCTAAACTACTATGAGCTCTATCAATCCTCATAGATCTCAGTCCTCCTATGAATCTTTTTCTGACATTGAACACCTGTTTTACTAACTTTACTCCTCTCTCATTTTTATCATGTGACCATACAATAGTGAATTATCTCTCCTCAAACTTTCTTGAATGCTAGCAATATAAATTCCTTTCTGATATTTTCATTTTTAACACTATCCTCCCATTGATGCTGTTTATTCTCTCTTGTAATTTTACTTAGAACTAGCATATCTATATTACACCCTCTGTCCAAAAAGAAACTGAACTTTTAGAAAATAGAAGAAACTAGTGTCGCCACCTGTTGTATCTTTTTGTTGTCGAAAGCAGCACCCTTCATTAGTGTTGTCAACTGTTTATGACATTTGTTTCATTAGAAGCTGAGTTATAGTACCAAGAGTGATGGTGTGTTTTGATGAACGGTTGGAAAATGGGTTTCAAACAGAGAGTGGCGATTGACTTTTGTGTTAAACTTGGTAAACGTTTTACTGAAATGCATCAAATGCTTCCAAAAGCATACGGTGATGAATGCTTATCCCGTACTCAAGTTTACGAGTGGTTTAAGCAATTTCAAAGTGGTCGTGAGATGCTTGAGGACGACGAAACTCAAGGCCGTCCAACAACTGGACAGAGCGAAGTTAACATCCAAAAAGTGATTTCATCAAAGAAAACCTGAAATCGTCTGTGAGATTGATTGAAGATGAATTGGGGATTTCAAAATCAACTGTGCACAACATTTTGACCGAGAATTTGGGTCTTCGTAAATTGAATTCGTGATTTGTTCGCCACAAGTTGACTGACAACCAAAAAATTATTTCTAGGTTTTTTAACTGTCCTAGATCAAACCATTTTTTATTGATGTTTCTTAAGTATAGCTTTCAGCTAAGTTTTAACTCTTTCACCAGTAGATTATGATCAGAAACAATATCTGCACTAGGATAGGATTTTTATGCTCTTTTCGGAACTTCGAAATCATTTAATTAGCAAGTAATCAATTTGGTTTCTGACTATATTTGAATTATCATCCTGTGGCGATCACCAAGTATATAGTCTTCAAGGGTGGTAGCTTAAACTGTGTGTTTGTGACTATTAGTGCCTGTTCTTGGCAGAATTGAATAAGACAGTCTCCTCTCTCTCATTTCTTGTTCCCAGTCCATGTTTGCCAACTATATCTCCACTTCTATCTTTCCCAACTTTAGCATTGAAATTGCCCATGATGATGTTAGTAGAATGTTTCTTTTAATTGATCATAAAATTCTTCAATCTCGGTATAGTTCTTGTCAGAAGTAGGGCCATAGACCTATATAAGATGACCTTTCAGTTTTAATAACATCATCTTATCTAAGTAGGGGATGAAGGTCAATAGTGACTTATTGACATCTTTGTTTAATATTATTCCAACTCCATTTTGATGATTGTTTTTCACTACTTCCAGAGTGGTACATTGTCATGTCATCACTTGAGTTTAGCCTGATCCTGGCCACCTAACTTCACTCTTTCCTAAAATCCCAATTCCAAGTCACTCATTCAACACCATTTGTTGAATGGTGTTTCTTAGCTTACCTGCTTCATACAGGATTCTGACATTCCAGGTTCCTAGTTTTAGTGGACACACCATTTTGAGTTCAGAGATTCTGCGCTTCCCTGTCCCATTTAAAGGACACCGGAAACTTTGGGGTCATTTATGTAGATTTGCTCGCCATGGTGGTTAGTCTTGAGAAAATAGAGCAGTAGTCTCTCCATTTGCTTTCTGCTCCACAGCATTACAGAAATACTCAATAAAATGTATTGAATGCCATCTGCAATTTTCTAATCACAAGCTTTACTATCATCATGAGACTTCAACCTTGTGTCAGTACTGACAAAGCTGCTTCCCTTTGAGAGGATTGAATCCTTTAATTTTCCTTGTAACCCTAGGTAGGGCTCTAACCAGGTACTGACAGCCAGAGTAAGCTGAGCCCAGGTTGTTTAGAGGTCTGCTTGTCTGAAGATTATTCTGTTCTGCACATTTAAATTATATATTTAGTTTAATCCTTTATCCAAGTGTAAGCAAGCAAGTTTGCACCTGAAGTATCTTCAGGACTGGGGCAACACTTGTGGCAAAGGTGGACTGAGTTCTCATCACTTTCCTCAGTATCCCATAATGCAAAGCACATCTCCTTGCAGACATGTATAATGCCATGCATTATGGGGAGAGTCACTACCCAGACCGGTTTCAACCTTTTTGAGGTCTCTTTAGTGGGAGCCAGACCCAGAGGTGATACCAAGGTTGAAGCAATGCAGAAGTCATATTTCCTTACGCCAGTTGCCAAAAGGTGTCACACTTTATTATAAATTACTCCAGATTAGAGAAAGATGTTGGAAGTTTCTTTCACTTGATTAGACTATAAATTATATATTTAGTTTAATCCTTTATCCAAGTATAAGCAAACAAGTTTGCACCTGAAATATCTTCAGGACTGGGGCAACTTGTGGCAAAGGTGGACTGAGTTCTCATCACTTTTCCTTAGTATCCCATAATGCAAAGCACATCTCCTTGCAGACATGTATAATGCTATGCATTATGGGGAGGGTCACTATCCAGGCCGGTTTCAACCTTTATTGAAGTCTTTTCGGGGGGGGGGGGGTACAGGATAATTATGATAGCACTACATGAAAAAACTACACCATTACTAACTTCCAATCAACCATTTTCCTCCAAATTAAATCATTATCTGTCATCGATGTTATCATATCTTATATTTCTGTCTTTTAAGGCACTTTATCAACATCTTGGTTTTCCTCTGGGTCTTTTTCCTGCCAACCAGATAAAGAATTTTCTAATCTTTCCTCTCCCATTCTATTTAAATGACTATACCACCTGAGATTAACTCTATTAACACATTCCTGAATGCTAGAGGCAAGTGCTTTCCTAATATCCTCATTTTTAATGTGATACTGCCATTACTACATATACTGACATTCCATGCAACTACTACAGGCCATCAAGTACTTTAGCTCATCTGTTCACTGGGCATCCACAGATGCTATATGCTCACTCCAATGCTTGGTGATGTGTCACACCAGTCCTCTCCATGTAGTCCTGTTGTATGATTTTCTGGAGTCTTCAACTCTCTGAAGATCAGTCACTCCACACACACACACACACACACCATCCATCCATCTCATTGACTGTCTACCCCTTCCTCTTTTTCCAGGAACTTTACATTATATTACTGTTCTAAGAAGTCCTCCTTCCATCCTTTCAGTGTGTCCAAAATATTTTAACTTTCTTCTGTCAATATCCTTAAGGAGGCTTAAAGTTCTACTGATCTTTTCTAACACTCATTCATTTGTATGCCTTTCAGTATGATATTCTCAACAGCCTTCTGTAACACCACATCTCAAAAGCAGCTATCCTTTTCTTATCTGACTTCTTTAGGTTCCAAGTTTCACTTCCATAAGTAGCTGTTGGAAAAACAACTGCATCCAAAATCCTCAACTTTGTTCTCATGGAGAGATAGATCCATCCTTCCAGATTTTATACTAGTCTCTGACTGTTGTTTCAGTCATTCCCAATTTTCTTCTGACGTCTTCTGAAAAGCAATTCTTCACATTAATAATGGATCACAGGTACTCAAACTTGCTGACTTCCTCAATTCTTTCTCCATTGGCAACAAATAAAAATGTCATATATTGATCAGAACTGTTTTACAAGAACATTTAAGGAAGCCTTGCAAATGATTAGGATCCCTGCACAATGCAGTAAAAATCAAGGCTTAAGTTTACATCAAGTATGGTCTGCTTTCATCAAAAATTTAACTGCCACAGACCTAGGATGTAACACACATGATACTGTAAAAAAAATGTTATATTTTATATCTGCATCAGATGCGGCATTTGTAAAATTTTATTTATGTACCAGCTGCGCCATTTGTAAAAATTTTCTATCCATATCTATCTATCCTGCCTTGTCTTTGTCTTTAACTTTCTTACTATGGTTGGCTGTCTGACTTTCTGACTGCCACCATGTATATGCTTACCCTGTCTTATCTCTCACGCTCTATAGTCTAGGAAATTTATTTGTTTATTGGCTGCACCAGCTAGACTATAATTTGAGAATGAGAGTGTAAGACTTTACTCAAAGACAATACAGGTTTCTGAACTCGCATGCACATTCCTCGGTTTACTTTAAATTTATCCCTTTCAGTCAGTCATGACAACTATATAAAAATCATAAACGTTACTAGCACACAGTTTCGGAATTTTTTTTGGAGATAGTGCATTGATACCTCACAGTTCAGTGTGTTGTTTACAAACTATTAAGACCTAAAGAATATTTAAAATATGCACACTAGATATATACAGATTCGTCATTCTTCTAAACCTTGATTCTGAATTATCATAACACTTAACTTCAACATTACATGAATTGTAATACACACACACTGGTGTATTCTAATTTAGCTACTTTCTACACATTTTCTCTCTCTCTCTCTGGCACATTATATATATGTTAGACTCATGCACATTCTACACATAACTTCAGAAATATAGTTACAATTTTCTCCTTCATAAACAATCCTTTGCATTAACCAGAAGTCCTACAGATATCTTCTTAACCTTCATATCATTCATGGTGTCGATCACTTCCTTTCTGACATCGTGTTATAAAGTTTTCTTCATGTAGACGATCCACATTGACAATAGCCAAAGTTTCTCTTCTATTCTCTTTGATCACAAACAATAAAATTCTTTAAACATGGACACATCTCTAGAATCCTGAAAGCAGACACGTGAAGCTTCCTCTTCCTTTGCTGACCACAGATGGTCAGTGATTACAGGCAAGAGTACGTATTGAGAATCGTGTCATAATTTTGCTTACTGTTGGGGCACCTTATATGTGTCTAGCTTCCTTTGTCTTTACTTTCACGCACCTTTTGAACTCATCACGAGTTTACCTCCAGGTGTGCAGACGTCATCTTTACGTGCTATTTGACTCTTTGTCTTTGGTACTTGTTGCCCCCTTTGATGCAGTGACATCACCTTTTGTGACTCTTTGTAACTTTTTTCTCTCATGATAATCCTCTTTGTTCTGCTGTTAATCTCACTGTAAACTTGCTGATTCGTGTACACATTATGGAAACAAAGGAAATCCCTTTTTTCTGAGCACAATAACTAGTAGGGAATTTTTCATTAAGCATCTTGCATATCTATTCAGTACATATCCTGATTTTAAAACCATTGCAAAAACAAACATGATAAATTATGGAATCATTTATGAGAGATTTTACAATACCACAGAATGTGATAGTAACAACTAGCAATGTTCCAACATGCGTATGGTAAAAATTTGCCATTTGTATTCTGGTTTATCAATTATATGTAACAGCTGTGAAGTCATCAAAACATCTAATATGTGTAATTAATTGTTAGTAGGCTTTTGTTGTGTAAAAATTTTCTGTACCAGTATCCCTGATGGAAGTAAGTCTTACAACTTATAAAACTTATCGTGTTTTAATTGCTAATTTTTAAACTCTTTATTTACATCATAATGTGGTCTCAATACCAAAAACTACCCACAGAACTGCTAAACTACAGAAACTTGTTTACATAATTTCTTCCTTATTCCATATAAATTTATTAAGTTGACTTCCTACCATACCAGCTTTAGTACTTCTGTTGCCTATTTCCATATTCAATTTGCCAGCGTCACTAAAATTTGTGCCTAAATAGCTGAAATGTTTTACTTGGTCTATAGCAGTGGTTCTCAACCGGTGTTCCTCGGAACACTGGTGTTCCGCAGAAGGTGAATAGGTGTTATGCGAGAAGTTCTGGAATTTGTCATTTTTCAATTAATTTGTCAGCACAAATTAATTTAATGATGGTTTAATTGATGTTAATTAATTATTAATCAAGAATTAATTATCAATTATTGATTAATAATAAAAAAATCAGCTAAATTGCCAATTAATTATTAATTTATACATTACAAAATAACCAAGGTGTTCCGTGAAAATTTCAGGATTTGTGAAGTGTTCCGTAGTCGAAAAAAGTTTGAGAAACACTGGTCTATAGGTTACAGGATACAGTTGATGTTTTCAATAGATAATAACAATGAAGATAATGTACACATATGTCACACACCTGATTTATACTATTTATTGCATTTTGAAGAACTTTTCTCTTGGCACCTTGTCATATGCCTTTTCCAGATCAACAAAACTTAATACAAAATCCTTGTTATATTCCAAAAATTTCTCAACTATTTGTCTTAAAGTGAAAATCTGGGTCTTTTTCCTGCCAACCAGATAAAGAATGTTTCTTAATCTTTCCTCCCATTCTATTTAAGTGACTATACCACCTGAGATTAACTCTATTAACACATTCCTAAATGCTAGGAATGGCAAGTTCTTTCAATCCTGACAACCTCTATTTGACCTGAATCCAGCTTCTCCAAGTTTCCCTTTCCACAATCCTTCTTAGCTGTTTCTCAAGTATACGTACATAAATCTTACTAGGGAAATTCCTCTGTAAGTCCCACATTTAGTTTTATTTCTCTTTTTATAGCTGGGTACTATGAGAGCTTTATTCCAATCATCTGGAATTCAAACCTGAGATCAGGTCTTTGGAATTATGCAAAGTAGTCACTATAAAACTTTTATATCTCTCTTCTTGAGCATTTCTAGTCAAATATCATCTACTCCAGCTGCCTTTCCACATTTCAAGTTTTTGGTGACTTTTTCTACTTCAACTATTGATGTGTATTCCTACTTACATGCCTGTTGAGTATTTTCTACCAGTGTGTTGTTGCTGCTTATTTCATTTAGCAGTCTTTCAAAGTAATTACTCCAGAATCTAGAATATCTTTGTCTTCAGTTTTCATGTCACCTTTTTTTTCATCTCTAATTCTTTTTACAGCTTTTCCTCCATTTCTAGGCTTTTTTAATAGTCTCTAGAATATTTTGCCAATTTCCTGATATTTATTCTCTATGTTCATAGCAGTCTTCTCATGACTTTGTTTAGCTAGTTTTACACAGTGCTTCAGTTTCTTACATTTTTCTCTGTATTCTCTAAGTAAGAACACAAGCTGACTTACTTGCCAGAACTTTCCATATGCTTTCTTATTTTCCTTGACTGTATCTTTAACTTCCTGAGTCCACCATAAAGTTCTGATTTTTCTATCCTTACATTCAATCTCACTATGTGCCTCTCTGGCTGAATCAATGTTTTCTTCAGGGTTTGCCACCAGTGAATCTCAAAGGTTTGGTTTTTGTTTTTAATCTGTTTAATTTTTTCTTGAATAATGTTTGAGTATTTGATTCTATTATCCACTTTTGAAAGCTGTTCAACTTTTCTTACAAACTAATCTTTTCAATATGAAATTTAGTTTTATCCTGCTCAAAATGAGATAGTGATCAATTTCTATTACAAATCCATTGTATATTCTTGTAATGAACCAGGGAGGAAAATATTGCTTTCAACTATAACATAGTCAATAAGACTATTCTTATTTCTTGCATCTTTTCTCCATCTGAATTTGTGCACATTTTATGTTGGAACATGGTGGTGTAATAACTAACCCATGTCCTGAACAGAAATCCAGCAGGGCATTTACCATTATTATTAGTTTTGTGCTTTTCTCCATATTTTCCCAAACATTTCTATATGTCTGGTAATAATTTCCTACTCTACTGTTTAGATCTGCAACAAGGACTAACTTTTCCTTTT
Organism: Typopeltis vanoorti; assembly: GCF_054136105.1. Lineage (NCBI taxonomy): Eukaryota > Metazoa > Arthropoda > Arachnida > Uropygi > Thelyphonidae > Typopeltis > Typopeltis vanoorti. Next base: position 10,926,481 of record NC_143566.1, read on the forward strand.
CTTTGTATCAGCAGCTGCTCGAAAAACTCCTCAGCTTCTTCCTTAGTAGAACCTTCTGTGGTACACAAATAAGTCATTGCCAGTTTTCCATTCTGATGTTAGCCAACATCACTACTTGATATTGCCTGCCATTCAATCATCATGCATTATATTCCTCCAATTTATACTAGCTATAAACATGTGACTCATCATATAGCATGATGCACCTTGTCCATGGGAGTGTACACACTGGCTTCTTTTCAAGCAGTTTGTGTGTGTACACAAGAATTGTAAATAAAGTTTACCTTTTCATTGTGTCAGTTGCTTTCTCTAAAGTCTCAAAAAATTCCTCCACTTCTGAGTAGAACCTGCTGTGGGACCATAGGCACAAACAGGTTTCATTGTTCAATTCCTCCATTTTGATATCGCATACCATTCAAGAAGATTAGCCTCATATTTAGTGTTGAATACTATAGCTACTCCTTTTCCCTGACTGTTATTGCCTGAATATAACATTTTGTATTTATTTCTTAGAAAGATCTAACCAGTTTTTTTTTTTTGATTCAGTCATCCCTATTATGTCGATCTGGTAGTTATCCAATTCTTCTTCTGCTAGTTCCATTTCTTTTTCATTGATGCTTAGATTGATAGTACTAATCATGAACTCTGTTGATGTCGAGTTGGGACATGTTCGGGGGATTGGTTCCAGTAGCTGACTTTTTGCTGTTTGCCCTGTTTCACTGACAAAAACAATGGGGTCCCTTGTTTACAGAGTAATGCCCAAGCTGGCATGAAATTCTGTCATGTTATACCACCATTTTATATTGCGGCTTAAGGTAATAAGAATATAATTTGGTCGTCTTAATCCCAAATTGTCAGCCTATCCTTGTTTTTCAGTAATACTTAATAGGGTGCCACACAAGAAGGTCGGTTCTCTGCATTCCTTATAAGGCTATGTAGAGGTCTCCTCTTAGTTATACAGCTTTGACCCTTAAGCACATCTTGTGATTTCTTCTTCTCAAAATGCATCACCTTGCAATTGGCCATGTTCAACTGACAGCCATTTAACTTTGGCCATACTGCCACTCTATAGCAAACAACTGAATATTTCTTTCATCATTTCTTATATTATTGATGCACAAATTGAACAACAGAGAAACAAGTACTAAGCCCTGTGGTGCACCACTTGTCACCTGTAGTGCAAAGTTGATGTACAGTTGCTACAAAGAAGTGTCTACAAATTAGAACATCATTTTTTAAAAAACACTGAAATCCCTCTTCCAGGTCTTCCCTCCATCTTTACCTCAATCATATTTGTAGTCCAGTCTCAGTGTCTTAATAGGCATCCTTTCATGATATTTCTAATGTATGTAGTATGTCTCTTTTTTCCTTTCACCTTTCTTAATACTTCTAATTTTTTGTCATGTGTTTTTTTCCAGATGGCAACTTCTGGAAAAACTGAATACGTTATGTCAACTTTATTAACATAATGTATTCAGAAGTGAGTTTTGGATCTGGGAAAATTTTATTAGCAACTGTATATATTTTCTTTCTTTTTTTGTAATGTCTCTCTCTCTTTCCCTTGCCCTTACCCTACTGGATCATGCTAGCATACTAGTTTATAACCTGACATTTTTGTCCCTGCTAATGAAAAGATAACCATTGTTCATAGCATGTGTATATACAGTATTGTATTTCATTATATTTAAGTTTCAATTATTTATTTTCTGACGATGATGGTTTGTGAGACACAGACCCAAGTATTTGTATTTACAGTATTTTTTGTTAAATGCCTTTATAGCAGGTATGTGTTTTTATTATATTTTTATTATGATTTGTTACAGTTGTCTCTCCAACAAAAGATTGGTTACCATACATATTAAAGTATCATGAACTGGGCTTGAAAATTTTTGTGTTGGCTCACTAGTCAAGGAAATATCTCACTCATCAGATATCCATGTCCCGAATCCTGAAAAAGTTAGTCTTGGTGAATTATACCACAGTTGCCTATTATTTCATAGTCATGTTAATTCCTAAATCTCGTCAGTTTATATCATCATCAAATTCCTGATATAAGCACTCGGGGAGGGGGTGTATACAGGATGGTATGATAGTACTACATGAAAAGTTACATCATTACTAACTTCTTATCAACAATTTTCCTCCAGATTAGCCAGTTATATGTTAACATTCCAATATTATTAGATCTTATATTTCATTCTTCTAAGGCACCTTTTACTGTATCAATACACAAAACATCTTGGTCTTCCTCTGGGTCTGTTTCCTGTCATCTTGGCAAAGAACACTTGTTTAGCTAATCTTTCCTCTCCCATTCTGTTTAAGAGATTAGCTCTGCTAACACATTCCTGAATGCTAACAATGTCAGGTTCTTTCCTAATATCTTTGTTTTTAATATGATACTGCTGTTGATGTCATTCTTCAGTCCCCTAATCTTTCTCAGGCTTCTCATGTCTGTGGTTCTCCCACCCCCCCCCCCCCCCACCCCCCCCCCCCCCCACCCCCCCCCCCCCCCACCCCCCCCCCCCCCCACCCCCCCCCCCCCCCACCCCCCCCCCCCCCCACCCCCCCCCCCCCCCACCCCCCCCCCCCCCCACCCCCCCCCCCCCCCACCCCCCCCCCCCCCCACCCCCCCCCCCCCCCACCCCCCCCCCCCCCCACCCCCCCCCCCCCCCACCCCCCCCCCCCCCCACCCCCCCCCCCCCCCACCCCCCCCCCCCCCCACCCCCCCCCCCCCCCACCCCCCCCCCCCCCCACCCCCCCCCCCCCCCACCCCCCCCCCCCCCCACCCCCCCCCCCCCCCACCCCCCCCCCCCCCCACCCCCCCCCCCCCCCACCCCCCCCCCCCCCCACCCCCCCCCCCCCCCACCCCCCCCCCCCCCCACCCCCCCCCCCCCCCACCCCCCCCCCCCCCCACCCCCCCCCCCCCCCACCCCCCCCCCCCCCCACCCCCCCCCCCCCCCACCATTGCAAGCTCTCCATATCATCTTGATTTATTATTACTCTGCCTAATTTTGCATCATCAGCAAACAGCAATATTTTCTTTCAGGTTATTTTCCATATTACCTATGCACAAACCAAATGCAGTGGTCCTAGCACAGAACCCGTGGCACACCACTAGTCACAGCTCTCGCCTGGATTCTGCTCCTTCATATATCACTTTTTGATATTTGTCCCTCAGCCATCCTGCTATCCACATAACCTGTGTCATATCCATTACCATTTGTTCTAATTTGTGCAACAGAGCTCCATGTGGCACTCAATCAAATGCCCCTGCAAAATACAGCATAATCATTGTGCAGCCATTTCCCTTATCTAACTCAGCTGTTACTCCATTACAATAAGTTAGTAAATTACCAAGGCATGACTGACTCCTTCACAAAGCCATGTTTCCCCTCATAGAGAATCATACTCCCACCCACCCACCTCTGAATTCTCTTTGCGACCAATTTTTTCTATTGCTTCCACCACCACTTCCAAGACACTGATTGCCCCACGATTTGCCACTGCAGTCCTAGAACCTCCCCTACTCAAGGGAACCATTTTGCACTCCCTCCACTCTTTGGGATCTGGAACTCCACCAGAGCTGAGACCCAAATTAAAGAGCCTAGTCAAAGGCACTGCCAGTTCTCCTGCACATTCCCTCATAATGAGAGCTGATATTCCCACCACCTAATCCTACAACTATATTCACATTGAGATTCTTCAAAATCCCAAGAACTTCTAATTCATCCACCACTGTTCCCACATCAATCCCTGTCACATATGTCCCAGCACCAACCTCACCTGGATAATATGCTCTTGCAAGTGGTTACTCATTAACTCAGTTATTTTATCTGCTTCTGTCACCTTGTGACCATCAGCACTCATTAAGGTTATTCTTCCTCTTTCTTCTTCCCATAGTTCACAAACGACCATAGCATAGATATTAGGAACTGTTCCTTACAGAAATCTTCCACTCAGTCCTTGATTGACACTTTGATTTCAGCTCTGTAAGTGAAGTACCGGTCCTCTTACTTGCCACATAGCAAAAAAAACTCTTTGGAATTTCCCTTATCCCCTGCTTGGTTAGTTTCTTCTTGTAATCTGATTTTGTGTTCCTTACATATTTGTTACCCTTCTTGCCTGACCCTTGAACTGTTCGTGAGTTAGGTGATCACCTTTCCTTATATACCCTCCTCAGCATTTTCTTTTTTCAAAGCTCATGCTTAATGATATTACTCATCTGTCTGACTTCTACCCGATTAACCCTCCCTACCTTAGGTATACAGTTTAATATGGCTTTCTCTAGATGCCCCTTAACTATTTCCCATACATTACTAACATCTGTCCCTTGTAGGGTTTTATGCCATGATCTGGATTCAAGCTTCTCATAATCACTTGCCTTGTAATTCCACATATACCCCTTCTTGACAGAACATTCCTTATTTTTTTATAATCTCCCAAGTCAAGACCCCTGAGTGAAGTGGAATTCACTTAAAAAAATTATATTCTTTCTGAAAGCCTAACAAGTAATATACCAACCTGAAAGAAAAGGTGTTCACAGGAAACTAGTAATGAAAGTTCATCCCCAAAAATTATTTTAATTTAGCATGAGCTTTTGATATATTGTGCTCTGTGATTAATATAGCAGAATTACATGTTGGTCATGTAACATTAATTTGGCAAGTTGCATATTTATTGAGAATACACTGTCTCCTCTAATAAGACTAGAAATTATTTACAGAAAGCTATTACTCATTCGTCCTAAGATGATATTATGTGATGATGACAATTACCGAGAAACCAGATGGTTCACAGCATGGAAAAAACAGCTACACATAGAAGAGTTTCCTCTTCCTTCTTTTATTCAGGCAATTACTTCCCAGGTATAGTTGTACTTTAGCTGTTTTTTTGTGAAGTAATTAATATATCTGCTAATTCAATTGTTAGCTTCCTAGCTAGAATACATTGGATATAATATCTTTTTTTTATCCAAATTATTTTGTTGTCACGAGTGAAGTTTATTAACTGTTAACTTCACTATATATAGTTATAGATATTACGAAAACTGTGAATTACAAGATTCATGGTTTTAATAAGTAGTTAGCTTGAATTTGCAAAAAAATTACAGTCATTAATGAGATTTGGTTAAGAGAAGATACTGTGACAGAGTAGAAATTTAAGGAATAGTGTATTTTCAGGGAAGTTAAGGAGAGAACAGTTTTTGAATATGTGTTAATGATAATAGAAGAATTGTAACCAGCAAAATATAAATTCAGCAGAAAGTAGAATTGAGGGAGGCAGTACATTTGAAGCTTTTTTGCAACAGATTAGTTCAGTCAGCAGAGGATATGTAATCATTATGGGGATTTCAACTATTGGGACATGGATTAGAAGAAGGAGAGGGCACAATGAGAGAAGGAAATAGAATTTGTGCAGCTTGAGAGGTAGTGATCAGAACAAGCATGTAATGAAGGTACCAGAGGTTTAAGAGTGAAAGCTGATATCAGAGAATTTACCCTTACCAAAGTAATCACTTTGTCTCCTGTGTGGGAAAGTGATCATGCAGTCTTCACCTGGAAAGTGAAGAACATGTATAATGTAATATGGAGAAATGTAGAACATGAAGAAATGAATAAACATGGAGAAGAAAGGGGATATGTGTGGAGCTGACTATTGTGCAGTGACTAGTGTGAGGTATTGATAGGTGAACTTGAGGTGTTGTGGATATTAACATTTTCATTTTGGGCACTGGACAATTCATATCGTGTGATCTTCTTGCCCCTGGAGTGGGATGGAAATATACACATAGTGAGTATAACATGGATTTTAGGTTCCATAGAAATGGCACGTTATACGATCGTTTTTTTTTTTTTTTTTAAATTATATAAACAACAATGACATATCCAACAAAAACAATATTTTTATTTAACTCAGGTAATTCATGTAAGTTAAGAAAATGAACTACAAGACAAATACATAGTATAAAATTATAAAAATTACAAATTTTACATAAATTTCATTGCACATAATGCATAAATGTTTTAGACACAATAAAATAAAGTGCATATTTTAATCCTCATCACTGTCTTCAGAAATAACATTTCGTAGATGTTCTTTAAGTGGCCAGAGGTCCTCACCACTTGAAATCTCTTGGACATCATTTGTATAATTCTCATTGCCTAGCCTACTTCGGCTGGTTTAGTTATCAAGAAGTCAGTAATAAGACTTTGCTTACCACTATGCTGCAATTTTTTATTAAGTTCGTAATATGGTGCTAAACAAATATCCAACTGTCTCATGAATTTTCCCGAGCACTTCATTGAGGGATCATTATCCATAAAATAACTTCCTAACTTTCTTGCCAAGTCCAATCCTTCTGCTAATTTCTTTAAACTGAATTCTTTCACGGATTCATCACAATCAAAAAAATTTTGGATTGTGATGAATCTGTTCTTGGATTTTGCATTCATTTTGTTTGATTGTTCTAATTGTTGATTCATTTAAATTCAGAGTCCTTGCAACAACTCCTGGTTGTTCTCCAATTTTCAACTGATCCAAGATTTTAATTTTTTCTTCGAGAGAAATGAATTTTCTCTTCAATGTTGGTTTTTAACCTTTTGTTGCAGTTTTAGTGGCCATTGCAATAACAATAAACTTTTACATAAAAAAAAAAGCATTACATATGTATGTAACTCAGCAGAAAATAAACTGCTCAGCTTGAGAATAACACACTTATGACTTTTAATGCACTTTCCTGGCAGAAAACGAAGACAATTTTCAATAATAAACACTTTATACAGTAAACCCTAGATGGCGAACCTATGGCACTCATGCCAGAGGTGCCACGTCTGCAATTTACAGGTGATATCCTTTTATATGCTCATAAATTATTAAACTTTTTTTAATTATTACAATACGTACAAGTTGAATTTTGTTTTACACAAGAGAGCAGCGACCCAAAGACAAAGGCAACTAACAAGTGTTGAGTTGAAATGCTAATTCTCTTCATTCGAATTCCATAACATCTGAAACTGTCATAACAACATTCACTATTAGTTTTAACACATTCACAACAGTGTGTGATTTATCATTCTGACGGAACTTCTTATTACCGACTGGCTCAACTCACACAAAAGTTTCAACCCTTGGTTGAATTTTATGGCTGCTTGTTTGCGTTTGAGGTGGCAGGCGAACTCACACACTCATGGTAGAATGGTATTCTTGGTAGAATTTTATTTTAAGTTAGCCTTTGTGATCTGTCATAATGACATCAAGAATTTCAAATCCAATAAAACAAACATTTATTTCATAATTGAAAAATTGGACAATAGTTTTTAGTTAGTTACTGTGTTTCAGTGCAACATATGGTTTTGCTTGAGTCTATACAGCAGCATAGTTTCTGTGAGAGGGGGACATGTGATTCATTAGTTAGCGCCATTTTTATTCCAGCTGTCTCTAATTGCACTATTTGTTGAGAATTACACAGACTGCAAAAGCCTCTGTTCAGTACCTTATTCAGGGATACAATAAAACTAAATTCGATACTTATAACTACTTGCGTGCTACGGTAGACACAAATTTAACGAAGATAAAATTTGATTTTTAAGTCCCAGGTTGAAAAATATATGAAAAAAAAAAAAAATAAAGGGTTACTAGAAATTGTAGACCGCATTATATCGAAACCACGTTGAACAAGGGTTACTGCAATTTGCAGACTGCGTTATATCGAAACCACGTTGATTAAGTACCGCATTATACGAGGGTTACCTGTACATGTATATTTATTTCTTTATTTGTTATTAATATTTCTCCTTTTCTGTTTTTTAAAAATATTCCTAGCGAATGATGCTGTACTAACACTAGTATCCTCCTTCCCTCCCCCCACACACAGTATTGCAAGCAAACGAAAGTAGAAGTTTTGTTGGATCATTAAGTGCACCACTACAATGTCCTAACAACCTATTTCAAAGTAATTGATAAGTAAAATTTATTCAAAGATTATCCTTCTATTGTTTAACCCAAAGAAGAAGGAATAACTTTTAGTTTTTGGAATTTATTTCCAAGGAAAGGCTTCCTAATCCTTTAATCTCTATTTATTTTTGAAAATTGTCTAGAGTAAAAAGGTGGAGATAAGAAATCATAAAGCTTTATGCAAAATTTGCATTTCGAAACAACCGGTTGATATGCTAATGACATACAGAATAAGTAGAAAGACTATGTTGGCAGTTCATGTCAAATTATCTAATGGTATTAATTAACAATACAGATTAATAAGAAAATCATTATTTCTTTAACTTACTTTCCCTTGCAGTGTTTTACATCTCAAGTAAGTGGAACTAGCTGAGGTTGCAGAGCTGAGATCTTAGAATCTTAGGCCTGGCCCTTATTTGCTAATATTTCACTGGTATTATATTCAGCCTCTTTAGAGCACAAAAGCAGTTTGTCAAAGTACATGAACAATAAGAGCTTGGTATAGCACTGGGACTAGTTTTTGTTGTCCGTTACAATTTTTTTAAACTAATCCTGCTGTTATACCAAATTATTGTTGTCAATAGCTGAGTAAAAAGATCTGTAGGGATGGTACCCTTTGGACCTGGTGTCCAAAGGGTACTCAAATATTTCGATTTCGAGCAGTGGCACCTAAAGCCAAACCCTACCAAAACAGTGTCCACTCCTTTCCATCTTAGCAACAAGGAGACAAACTGCCAACTCAACCTAATTTTCTGTGACAGCCCAGTCAAGCATGATTCTCATCTGCAGTACCTGGAAGTTAACCTGAATAGAAGACTGACCTACAAAAATCATATTTGTAAAGTAAAAAACAAATAAAACAAAAAAAAAAACCATCTCAAGTAAGTGAAACTAGCTGAGGTTGCAAAGCTGAGATCTTAGAATCTTAGGCCTGGCCCTTGTTTACTCTGCTGCAGAGTACTGCACACCATCCTGAGAAAGAAGTGTTCATACAAACATATTGACTCCCAACATGCTCACAATTAGCACGACCCTGAAATCCACCCCTCTGTCATGGCTATCAGCATGATAGCCATGACAGAGGGGTGGATTTCAGGGTCACTTTCCAACATAGCCCCACCAAATATACAAAGAAGGCAGGCTAAAAGAACTGGAAAAAATCACATATAACTCCCTACTGCCTCTCCACTCATCCCTTATAAATTCCCCTGGAACCTGTCTGAAGTCAAGGTATCCATTTTGTGACACAACCAGAGCCTTCTCTGGTCCAGCACCTTCAACTCATAACATGTGGAACCAACAATGGGCTATGAACCTGCCAACAAATGGCTCTCTTGTGAAAGATCCCTGCAGCTACCAGCCTGGCTTCATCGTTCCTAGAAGACTATGGGCAACTATTAACAGAATCAGGGCAGGTGCAGTTATCTCCTACATAAATGGAATATGGCAAATAGTCCTTACTGTGATTGTACTCATGTTCTACAGAATATCAAACATATCAAATTGCCCCATTCGCCATTTCCACAGTGACCTGCAGGAGAAGATACATGAAGTGACAAGGGAGGCTCTTGAGTGGCTTTCAACATTGGACATTTAAATATAGCTGTATTCTGCCATAAGAATAAATAAATAAATTGTTGTTCATGTACTGTGACAAACTGTTTGGTGTTCTGAAGATGCTGGATATAATACAGTGAAATATCAGCAAATCAGTTAAATAAATATTATTTTCTTATTAATAATCTGTGTTGAGAATTAATGCCGTTAAATATTATTATTATTTTCCTGACCTCCATGGAGTCGTAAGTCTTATTGTGGGAGGTCAACAAAAGTCTGTCATACCACTCCATAAATTCGTCCACTATCTGCACTTTCACTACCCTCTCAGACAATGCATTTCATGCTTCTACCACTCCATGCAAAAAACTTACTTCTTTCCCTTTTACTCACAATTCCCTCTTGCAACTTGTACATTATTCACTAAACAACAAAAAAAAAAAAAAAAAAGAAAAAAAAAGCAATCATTACAATCAGTAGTAACTTCTCCTAACATACACACCACTTACAGTATTGAAGTATTAATTTAAATTATGCCTGGTGGCAAGACTTATACATTGGCTATTCATAACTACTTTTTTAAGGAAATTAAATTGTAGGCAAATATTAATTACAATAAAGGTAACTAACGTAACACTTTAGGTAACACTTATAATAAAGGTAACACTTTACAATATTTTGCCAAAGTCAAATTACCATCATCAGGGAACACAGAACAATATATGTGCATGCAGGCTATACTGATAAATGAGACTGAAGCTTGGCAACCAAAAGTGAGCCTAAGTTTTTCAATTATCCCCCCCCCCCCCAGTGGGCTAAAATGGGTGTCCTTGGCTGTTGGGCTGAAGTACAGAGGATGAGTGCTTCCCAAATCTGTAGCAATTTGATGCAACTAAATTTGTTGAGGTTGTAGTGGTGAAAACCATATATCTTCAGTGGAGCTGACCCACACTGGCATTTATGAGCTGGTTGTTAAATTTTCAAGAATTTGAAAGTTGGTTGTTAAGTTGACAACTGTTGAGCAGCAATCCACAATGACTTGCAGAATTTGGAGGATAAGTTTGTATATTGTAACAGAAAATCCAGCAAGGGAGGGGGGCTTATTGCAGCATCCTTTGTGCTTCTTTTCCCCTTCCATATGTGACAACCTGTGTGTGAATTATCTCCTCTAGCAAATTTATAGACATATTAGCTGTCAACAAACAACTGGTTTTGCCTGGGCCACTTCTTCTTCTTAAGGTAATAAGACATTGGAAGTTTATCAATTGGTTATACTATAAATTAAAGATGGCAAGAAGTTATATTCTTGGTTTAATCCTTTATCCAAGTGTAAGCAAGCAAGGTTTGCACCTGAAGTAATTTCAGGAGTTTGAAACTTGTATATAGAAGTTAATGACTTTACATTACTTGCCTTAGTATCCCATAATGCAAAGCACATATCCTTATGGACATGCATTATGGGAAGGATCAAGTGACCCTTCCCATAATGCCTTTACACTTCAGTTACACGAATAAAATTTCAGTCCAGATTTTCTTGCTTCTGTTCCTTTACTTCAGGGTACAGTAGTCGCTTAGGTGCTCCATAGTTAACTACAGTGCTCTCAACTTGGGTTGCAGACGATATCCTTTCTTCGGACTTCCTACAACGACGGCTGTTTCTGCCCTCGCTGGTCAGTCACTTGGTCTGTATCGGGGAGAACTCGCATCCATGTGGTGGATATTGTCCTGGAAACAGTCCGATGATATCGGGGAGATATCCCATTGACATTGCTGCTGATGTCTCAGCCACATCTTCGGGTAGTAGCCTCCTCCTTGTCCTTCTGTGCATTGAAACAGGAACCCCACTGGTACAGCCTCGTCTCCTCACAGTCGGAACTGAATCTTCTGAGAAGGGAAGTAAAAAGAAGGAAAAAAAAGAGCCTTTCTGTTCAGTCTCAGTCCCCTTAAATATCTTTATAATCTTTTGTTTCAATACTGAAGTTTCTGTGATTGCCCCATGAGGTGATGACATCACCTTGACTCTCTCCCTTGGAACATCTCTATTGTGGGTGCCACTTCTTCCCGATACTCGTACGCCACAAGGTCATGGTGTGCAAGTCACCTGTTTTTGGTCACCCCCTCGTTCAAAGTTCTGCATCACTGTTGCTTAACTCAGAGCTCACATTTGTGGGGAGATCTGCTTCCTCTTTCTGGATCACTGTCTGCCCGGTCATCTAATTCAGATCCTTCTTTATCGAGCATTTCCTCGAGCATTTGTTGTAATTCACTTTTACTCAAGAACTGTTTTACACCCCTGCTTTAGGCACAACTGGGTCCTGGTCTGTCCAATTCAGACAGATCTCTCAAGTACAAGAAGAGAGTCGTGAATTCCTTATATTGTTTAGATTCGAGCAGCCAGAGTATGATGGTGCGATGTAATATAAACATGAACACGTGCGATTGTACGTGATGCAGCTGATGGGCAGGCATTACGATATACTAATATAAATTCCCTTTTTTATTGATAAAAGTCAACCATCCTCATGGATAATGAAGTTGAAGGTTCAAATTTTACTACAGTACAGTCTGATAATGAATTTCAAGCATATATTATTATTTTCGGAATTTTTTAATTTAGTGATGTAAATATGCATTGATGGGATTCTGGGTTCACATGCGATCAATGTATATTTACATCGATAGGACTCAAAGTGTTAATGGTTGAAATCTGTATGTATCATCCTTCTTTAATTTAATTATTGAGCTTGTTTATTGTAAGATCAGAGATGTGAATAATATTCACAAGTTGTATAGTCCATACTGCACATGGAAAACAAAAAAGATTTGATTTCATGTGTATCTAATTATTCACTGCCTACCATCAGAACGAGCCAAAGCATCTCTAACCTTGAGCATTAATGAAACAAGCACAGTTCTTAAGAAACTGATGTTAGCAAGACAGTACTCAAATTTTCTTTAGAGGCAATGTTTGCTTGATAAGGTTTGTCTGACAGGAATCTTCATCTATATGCAGAAAATTGTTAAATGGTTATGTAAAAGAGTGGTCAAAAATATATAAACAGGTGGTGTAGTGATATTCAACAGAAGCTTGTTAGTTGAATCAGTAAAAAGGTAATCTCTGTTTTTTTTTTTTTTAGTAGGTAAAATCACTAAGCCATCTTGGTCACAACAAAAAGTTTGTGATCTGTTTTTGTAAAATTGTTAAGTTGGAGTAAGCTTTTGTGCAGAAAATGTTATGAATAAAAAAACAATATTTCCAAGGTAAATATTTATCTTGGAAATAAAATCTGTCTTATTAATTTATGTTGAAGAGGGCTTTAAATTAAATTTCTTCTTCTGATTTCATTGAAAGTTGTAGTTTTGGACAATCTTCCCATTGAAATTCTCTAGAAGAAAGCTAATAATTTAGAAAGCCAGTATTCTATATTAGATGGAAAAAGAATATCAAGGTTTTTTGAAAATACTGTACACCCATTATCCCACTAACAAGTCTGAGGGCTACTGAGAAAAACAAAACTTTAGAAAACTATTCATCGGAACACATTCTGCAATCTTTCTAAAAATAGCTCTTTGTTAACAGCCTAGTATGGAATTAATCTCATCTCAAAAATATTGCTCTTTTGCTGTCATATAATTTTTTTAATTACTGGTATATACTTAAAAGTGCCAATGCAGTTGTTGGAACCTTATCACTATTTTTAAATATGAACTGACTTTTTGCTTTGGACTTCATCTATGTACCTCCAATCTACTTTAATATTTATTTTTAGATGTTTTCAAAATTTGATGCCAGAAACATCCATTCAGTTATGCACTTTAGATTGGATGTGAACCTGTGATGTTTACTGTTCTATTTAATGATCCATCCATCCATCCATAGTTCATTGGACATCATTCGATGCTGCATGGCCACTCTGCTCGTTGGTGATGTGTCAAAAAAGTCTTTGCCAGGTGGTCCTAATGTATGCTTTTCTACAGTCTTTGACTCTCCGAGTACTACTCACACCATCCATCCATTGCAATGAGGGTCTATCTCTTATTCTTTTCCAAGAACTTTACCTTCTATTACTGTTCTGAGAAGTCCTCCTTCCTTTCTTCAGTGTGTCCAAAGTATTTCAGCTTTCCTCTGTCAGGTCAGTACTCTTAAGGAGTCTTAAAAAGTTCTACTGATCTTTTCTAGCACTTATCCATTTGTCTCTCTTTCAGTATATGAGATGCTCAACAATCTCCTTTAACACTACATCTCAAAGCAGCTATCCTTTTCCTATCAGACTTTTTTAGGGTCCAGGTTCCACATTCATATGTTGCTATTGAAAAAACAACTCCATCCAGAATCCTTAGCTTCATTCCTGTGAAGATAGATCATCTCTCCAGATTTTAGACGAGTCTCTCACTGTTGTTTTAGCCATTCCTAATCTTTTTCTGATGTCTTCTGAACTGCAATCCCAGGTATTCAAATTTGCTGACTTTCTCAATTATTTCTCCATTAAAGTTGCATGGCTATATTTCCTTTGAATACCATAATCTTTGTCTTGCTAGGGTTGACTTTAAATCCTATGTTCTTTCTCATCTCATCTAGATGAGATGAGAAAGAACATAGGATCACATAGGACAGATGACTCCGTACTCTCCTAGCAGGACTCACGGACACAGGCGCTCAGATAACCGATATACACCTACCGAGGACCTGAGAATCAAGAATATGGGCTCACTCTTAAAAATATGCCAATTAAATATAGAAGGCATAAGTAGGGCTAAATGTGAAATTCTTACTAAGATCCTGAATTACCATTAAATAGATGTAGTTGTTTCAGTAAATCAGCAGTTAGCTTTTTTAGATCTTTTAATTCTTTGCCAACCAGATGGTAACCTACATTTCTCAGTCTATAGGAAGATACAGGCCATTATATCCATTCTGAATCTCATCACCATCCCAGTCAAAAGGCAGGAACTATTAAAACACTGGTTCATCGTGCCCACTCCTTTTGTTCTTCAGACGATATATTACAGAAAGAATTGCAGTACATTATTTCCTCTTTTTTATCTATTGGATATAAGAATTCCTTCACCAAAAGAGCTTTCAGTAATTTTGATTTGTCTTCCTCTTCAAATAGAAAAAATAACGCATATTCCTATCCCTTATGTGCAAGGCATTAGTGTACGCATAGCAAAAGTTTTAAAACCAATAAATATTTTTGTTGCCTTTTGACCATTCAGAAAAATCTCCACCTTTCACTTCTCCAAAGGACAAGCCTCCACATCTCAGTTATCCAGGTGTCTACCAGATTCCTTGCTCTTGTGGGTTATCTTATTCATATGTCAGACAAACAGGAAAATCTGCCTTTATTCGGCTCGAAGAACACCAGTCTTATATTCAGCACCTTGAATCTGAACAGTCTGGACTTGCAGACCATGCCATCAACACTAGACATAAAGTTCATTGGAACAAGACAAAAGTCCTTTACAAAAGTCGTTTCCTCGTGCAACAGCTTTATAAAGAAACGTGAAACTTTACTTCCGTCTCCTAACTTAAAAGAGACTGAAGTAAAGTTAAATCCGATGGTTTACGTTTATCCCCTTTGTGGGAGATAGTACTTTATAAATCAGCTAATCTTTCCTAACTTTTTTAATTGTATGTGTGTGTGTGTGTATATATATATATATATATATATATATATATATATATATATATATAGGATAAATAAAATATACACCCCAACTCAACATCACCAGAGTTAAAGATCGGTACTATCAACATAAGAAGCCTGAATGGCAAAGAAATAGAGCTAGCTGAAGAATTAGATAAGTACAGATCGACATAATAGGGGTGACTGAAACAAAAAAGACAAAAACTGGTGAGTTGTGTCAGTTGCTTTTTATAAAGCCTCAAAAAATTCCTCCACTTCTACCTTAGTAGAACCTTCTGTGGGACTGTAGGCACAAATAAGTCTCATTGTCCAGTTCCCCATTCTCATATTTGCCCAAATCACTCTACTTGAGACTGACTGCCATTCAAGAAGATTAGCCTCATATTTTGTGTTGAATACTATGGCTACTCCTTCTTTTCCTTGATTGTCATTGCTGAATATAACATTTTGTATTTATTGCTCAGAAAGAGCTCATCTACTAGCAGAGTATTGTGCTCCTGTGTGGCTGAACAGTGCACATGCTTCTTTAGTCAATATCTAGCTGAATCAAACTATGAGGATAATCTCTGGAGATCTAAGATCTACTCCTGGCTACTGGCTCCCAACTCTCAGTAATATAGTCCTTCCCTCACTTTACAGGACCCAAGCCTTAAGCCAATTATGGACAAAAATAATTGGAAACCGTTCCTTGCCTATCCACCAAGACATTTCCTTCCATACTTTACAAAGATTGAAATCCAGGCACCCTCCCTGGAGGAGTGCAATACAAATGAATGACCAGAACTTCGACCTATGCGACTCATGGGGAGAGTATTGGCTTCAAATTCCCATTTCAAATCCAACATCTCGTCTAGAGGGCTTCGATCCCCCTAGACATGTATGGACCCCTTTAAATTGGATCAGAACAGGACATGGGAGATGTAAGCATCTTTTGCTTAAATGGAACTGGTCCGATACTCCAAACTGCGAATGCAGAAGTGGGATCCAGACCATCAATCACATTGTGCTTGAGTGCCCTATCTACTCATTCTCAGGTACTAAAGAGGACTTTTTTAAACTGATCCCAGAATCCCTGGAGTGGATCCAGGATTTAAGGATTGAGCTCTGACTCCTGATTCTTAATTTTTAATGTTTAATCGTTTCAACCTATTGTATCCCTTTTAATATGATTTTTACAATTGTTTTTATGTTGTTTTATGTAATATGTATGTAATATCCTGAAAGCTGTACATCATACGATTCATATCATAGGATTCATCCTAGTTCTTCCCTGTCATTACAAAGGAATACTATATCATCAGCACACCTCAGATTGCTGACCCTTGCCTAACTTCCTTGCCTACCTGAAGTCAATCAGTTAATCCAACATCCAATCTTATGTGGATTCTTGCTCACTGTGCAAGTTGGCTATCATCCTGTTGAGGAAAACCTATTGTTTTCTTTACCTTCCACAATTGCACATGCTGAACATCAAAAGCTTTGGAAAGATGGAGTCTACACTCTTTGTACCTTTCAGTGATCTGTCTAAAGCAAAGAATCTGATCTCTAGTATACCTTGCCTTTCCTGAAACCTGCTTGTTTCTTAGGAATAAGCAGGTTTCAGGAATTTTAGGCATCTCTACCTCGACTTTGGCCTCAACCCTATTTAGAAAGATCTTTAATAAAATCTTGCTTGCCTGAGAGATTAAACTAATAGTTCTACTGATCTTTCAATCCTTCATATTTCCCTTCCTATGCAGTGGTATGAATACCAACTTCTTCCAGTCTTAAGCCATGATTCTGTCACCCATATGCTTGTAATCAATCAGGGAATCATTCTTACCCTCCATCTCCTGTAGCCTAAATTAACTCTGCTGGGATTCCATCTGCATATTGTTATTGAGCTCCTTAACTGCTCTTTCAACTTCATCCTAAGTGAAGGTGGTTCCAAATCAAAATTCTCATGGTAAGAGGATTCTTCAAATTTTCCTTATCCTCTCTGTTGTACAGTTCCTCACAGTACTTTTCCACTTGTTTTTAATTTCCACTACTTCTGTTAATACTGCTCCATTCCTGTCTTTGATAACATTCAATTTGTGCTTAATCTTGTGCTTAAGGTCACAAACTAATCAAAACATTCTTTTATAATTGTTTCCTCATCTGGAACCCTAACTCTTTGCATTTCTTAGCATGATAAATTTCCCTGTCCTGCTGATGGCTTTTCTGACTTCTCTATTTAATCTCTTATATTCTTCAGTCCCTGTATCTCTTTGTTTCTCCAACTCCTCCGTTTGATTAGATCCCATGATGAATCAGAGACCCATGGGTCTCTTGGTCTTCTAATTGGGGCTTAGATACTTCTTGGCTGTATCCTGTATTATAACCTTGACTCCTTTCTACAGCATTTCAGGTGTGTTCTCCTCATTAGTCTGCAAGTATCTAATCATTTTGATGTTTCTTTTGTGAACCCACTAGGGTTACTCTAGTGGGACAGGCCTGGCCTGGAAGATTTGGTAATCTCAGTGTTACTTTGGCTCTCACTAGCTGGTGGTATGTATCACTGTCTGCTCCAAGACAAGCTTGCACATCAAAAATTCTTGGCTTAGACTGTTTGATCTGATACCTTGACCTATCAAGTATAGTTGCATTGTAAGTATTGATGCAGGTATTGGTAATAACTAATCTGTTAGCTTGAGCAAATTCCAGCAACCTTTCACCATGGGCATTACATTTTCCCATACCAAACCTGCCACACTTGGGCGTAAGTGTTATACACTTTCCCACTATGAAGAACCTCCAAGGGGAAATATATGCCTCTTCTTGGTAAACAGTCCAAAAGAGTTTGTAGGTTTTTATAGAACTCCTTACTCTCTTTATCTGTATGGAATGCATAAATAACCACAATTGACACATTGGTAAGATGACTTCAATCTAATAAAAAGTATCCTATTATTAATGGGATTATAATGAAGAAGCACTCTTTCTTTTTTTTTTTTCCCTAATGAAAATAGGTGATCTTTCCTTAGTATGCTATCCCATAATGCTTTGAATCAGCTCCTGAATAAACAACTAGCTTACAATCCTCACATCTTCTGAAATGGCATTCTCCATTCCGTTTGGTCTCTGTAATTCTCCATATCAAGAATACCCATCTATAGCCCGCCCACCCCCTCATACATATCATTTGCCTATGTAAAGTTCACCTCTAATTTAATAATTGAAGCTGTAATGATTTCTGTTGACTCATTATGGCAAACACCATTATTACAAACTTGCTTACTATATAACATTATTGAAGCACCAATATATGAAAAGCATTGATAACTTTCAGCCATCAGTGCTTCTCATATATCTACATACTGCACATTATTTCTCATGAGCAGTCTGCTGACTCATTTGCAGTTGCAGCTCCTCCTCAGCTTACTCCTGTCTTACATAGCACCAAGCTCACAATATTTACTCTTTTGTTCTTCTTTTTCACCTCACTCAACAACTCTTTCAGATCCTCTCTGTTATACCCATATACTTTGCTCCTTTCAAGTCATTCATTCCAACCAGCACAGTCATATCCTTCAGTTGTTCTGCTTGCTTACAATATTCCTTCAGTTACATCATGAACCTTCTACCCAGGAAACATACTTTTGTTGCTTGCTTGACGCTGCATAATTCAGAATTTCTTAACTATCTGTCTTAAAATGATCTGGATCAGATCATTTTAAGACAGATAGTTAAGAAATCATGATAATATAACAAAGATTTGTATTTAAGATTTGAGATGTTTCAAGTAAGGTGATATTCAAAACAAACTCTTTGTAAAGAGTGTTATATTTTTCATCCATTATAGTTTGTGTTAGCTTTTTATTGAATTTTTTGTTCATCCTACCTCAGCAGATGCCACAAGTATATGTGGTGAAATGTCGCTTTTCATTTTTATATTGTTATGACCATATAAACCATGTATTTCCTTTTATAATTGATGTTTATTGGTTTGAAAGCCTACATATTGTCATGAACAGGCTTACTGGGGAAGTAAAAAAAAAAGATGCATTAACTAGAGCATTTAAAGTGCAAAAAGGCTAAACTGTTGAACCAGCTCACATTCCTAAAGAGATGTAGGAACAATAACATATTCCCAGGTTTTTATATTTCAAAGAATGTTTCCATTCTAGAAGAGCTGAACAGATTTATTTAAAAAAAAGTGTCATTTGCTCTGTTATGCAATAGGATTCAATCCAAAAGATTTATTCTTGACTAAGTTGATTATTTGTGTGTTCAATTGCACTGTTTATTAGCAAACTGCAAAGATGGCTGCTTATTGTCTTTTTTAGACGATGATCAATATTCAAAAGCACTTTTTTATCCTGCAGAAACAAACAAATAAAAAATAATAATTTGTATTTATGTTTTATAGATCTGGAAAAGTCATGACAAGGTACCAAGAGAACACAATGCTATTAAAAATACTACAATTATATGGTGTAATTATATCGAAAAGATACTTTACACACAACTTTGCTTACTCTTGGATAAAGGATTAAAACGAGAGAAATTTTAATAACATGGTGAAGCAACATTTAATTCCTTGTTTATGGAAAATATATTACTTTTCCATTGATTTATCTTTAATATCTTCCTGGGTCTAGTTCCCATAAGACCTCAGTAAAGTTGAAATTCGTATGGATACTGACCTTTCCCATAATGCATATCAATATACATATCTCAAAGGAAGTGTATTTTGCATTATGAGGTACTGAAGCAATCAGTGTGAAATCATCAGCTTCTGTATACAAGTAGATTACTCATGAAGATACTTCATGTGCAAACTTAGGTTGCTTATGCTTGAGTAAAGACGTGAATATAATTTCTTGTAAAGTATTATGTATAAGTCTTTTCATCCATCAAATGCTCTCCATACATCAAAAAACCACACACACACACACATACATACATACAATGTTTCTCCTGCACATGCTATTCAATAAATCATTTGCACTAAGTTCTTCTCAATTTGCTCCTATCATATCTTAGCAATAGATTTACATTCTCTGTTACTATTCTTTTTCATTTCTTCTATTTTTTCTTACATTTTCATGATTTTTCCAGAAGCATTATCCACACTGGTATCTCATTTTTGACAACATCTGATACTCTCTTTTACCGTTGTCACTTTCCACAAATGTTTCACCTTTGAATCCATCACTCTCTCTCTCTCTCTCTCTCTCTCCCATCCTATAAAGTCTCTCATGTTAAATTCCCACAACAGTGACATCTTGATTACCATTGTTCATAAACTCTTTGATCTTATTAGCTGCACTATAATAACATAACTTTAAGGCTTCATATAATGCTGACCAACTCACACACTGCACACTAGCTATCGAGAACTATCTTATAAATTCAGTATAACTTAAATTACACCACATTGCGAGTTATGAAATAAAATGTATTTAACCTGGAATGCAACTAAATTGTAACAACCTTGTGTTTCTTAGTAGAACTTATAATGGGAATGTGCTTGGAAATGGAGGAAAAAAGTGAGTAACTAGGGATGTGAGCTGAGGACACACTTTAAAGCCTAATACAATGGAATAGCCACTTTTTTGTCTCTACTTATCAGTTTTCTTGACTATTGAAGCCATCCTTAGTATCATCCTCATCACCTCTTAAGTGTGTCCTCCTGAAGAGCTGTTTCTCGGCTCTCATCCATAATTACTCACTTTCCCACTCCACTTTGAGTAACACATTCTGATCATTATAGTATTCAGCCTTCTGATTTCCAAAGATTTTTACATTATCAGTAAACAACTTAATATCTTCCTATCTTCACCAGTTAATTTACATTATCGTTAAATTTCAGTTTTAACAACAGCAGCTCAAGGAAAGTGCCTGTGGGATCACTTTACCTTCTACCTTAGACATCACCTCTGTTCATATTTACCAGACTGCTTGCCCCCAGTGTATTTCTTTAATCGAACATGCCATCTAGTTAGTGAAGTAGATAGCCCTCCAACAAACTGGCTGTGAGTTCAAATCCCACTATGGCAGTGATGTTTGAATCTTTTGGATGGTACTTGAATTTCGTTCCTTGGTGTGAGACTCCCCCTTCCCTACCTAGCCTGCTTGTTTGGAGTCTCTCAAGAGTAACTTGTTTAGTCTCTAGAGTAGGGTTTCCAAATTAATCTAGTGCAGTGTATCTGCAGTACTGATATGCTATAGGGTTCCAACTTTTAATGGTAGGATTATTATTATTTAAAAAAAAAAAAGTAAAAAAACTAGTTTCTTGACACCACCTGAGTTTATGGCGATATTAATCACATGTCTTAAAATTTACTTTTCTAAGTTACTTTTTGCTGTAGATTTTCATACATGGAAGTGGAGGCAGTTATCTACTAGTTAATTATAGATATTCTGTTAAAAACAAAACATGATATAGATAATTTTATCTGCAAGAAAGTGCAATGTATGGATTCAACATTTTCTGCCAAAGACAAAATTCATCATAAATTTCAGATTGTGAAATAGAGTTGAAAGTTTATTTTTCACTTGGTTAGAGTATAATAAATTTAGTTTAATCTTTTATCCAAGTGTGAGCAAACAAAGTTTGCGCCTGAAAGTTATCTTACACAACCCAAGGGTTGTGGCCCTTCCCTTAATGCATAACATTAGACATATCCACAAGGAGATGTTTTGCATTATGGGAGATACTGAGATAGGACTGTTGGTAGCTTGCTCCACCTTTGCAAGGCGTGTCCTGGTGTTGTACCACCTTACCCCAGTCCTGAACATACTTTCAGGCGCAAACTTTGTTTGCTCACACTTGGATAAAGGATTAAACTAAATGTATTATATGAAATAGAGTATTATTATATTCATCTGTATTATAAATGAATCAATAATCATATACAATAAAGATATAAATAATATTGTTCATTCTGATGTATTTATTTTCAGGAAGTTGTATCATTTGGGGATGCTGTAATACGTACATTGGACACTTGCCTTGGCTATGAAATCTGTGAAGAGCTTTGGAATTCATGCAGGTGAATTCATAAGCAATTAATATTTTTATATTAATTATTCATATTGTTACAACCAGCTACATCTGTAAAATCATAGTTCATTAATTTAATGATCAGCTAGATAAACGCTCCCTGTAAGAGAAAGTTACCTTTATTGGATGAAGTTCTTCATAGTTGCTTGAGGGAGGGACCAGAGTCATTCAACTTATTTTTGGAGGAAGAAAGCTAGGAAAATTTCCTTCTCTCCTGTAAACTCCTTGGTGTGTGACAAATAGTAAGAAAAATGTTTTGGAGGCTGGAGGGTCAGAGGGGATTGATTCTTGACATTTTTCTGAAGGTGGGAAGGAGCGAATCTCATTCTTTTTAAAGAAAGAATCAATTTTTGTCTCTTTTAGTTTTGACATTCGATTCAGACTAAACATATGGTTTGATGTGATCATCAATTGTTAAAAAGACTTTAAATGCTTTTCATGGTTAGAAAAATTAACAAACAATAATGACTTCAGACTGTATGCCTCAGTGACAATTTCAATCAAATTTTGCTTCATTTTTTTTTAATTTCTCTCTCTTTCTCTCTCTCTCTATATATATATACAGATTCTGATGCAATTTCTTTGTCAGTATTGAGGATTTTTTTTAAAGAGATCTCTGGAGTAAGTCTAGACCTCCTCCATTCTTTCTTTTAAGGTTACATGGTGGTCAGCATTCATAGTGAAGAATTTATAGAGACACAACACACATGTTAGAATAATTACTTTACTTAACCTTAGGAAAGTAACGTTCGACGTTTCAACCTGTGTATTGAGGTTATCAGGAAAAATACATATGTATAAGATCCAAGCTACATGGCACTGCACTATACAAAAGTAAAATGAATCTAAATGCTCGTTAATCTTTTAACCTAGCCTGACTTCTTGTGGAGAAAAAAAAATTTTTAATAAAAATAAATATATATATATATATAAAATAAGTTTAATGACTATTACCGAGAGAAAAGATGGCAAGATATATTTAACAAGATACTACTAGTTTACTAGTTTCGTTACAAGAACATCATCAGGTATCATACTCAAAGAAATATATAAAAAAATTACAGAGACTTAAAATTGTATTAACAGAAGAAGTGAAAAACAGTAGCATGTTTGAAAAAATGCAAGTATGAGTTCCATACAAACGAATACTACGCGCTGTCGCGAGTGCGCCAGTACTGAACAGAAGCAACGTGTGCGTCCGAGAGATTGTAACTCAGGCTGTTGTTGATATGAGAGGAATCTAGAGAAATTTCTCTTGATTCAACAATCTTTCTTTCGAGTTCATCGTAGCACATATGGATATTAGCAGTTTGAGTCCAGTTTACAATGTGCTGGCGACCTTCGTCTGAGTTAGCAGAAAAGAGAACGTGGCTAGAGAGAGCGCTAGCTCTAGTCCTGTTATAGGAGATATCTCTACGGTGTTCATCCAAACGTAGAAGGATGGATTTGGCAGTCTGTCCATAATAAGGCTTTCCGCAATCACACAAAATCTTGTAGACTCCTGGAAACTGAGTAGGAAGATGTTTCTGTTTATGTTTGCAAAGTAATGAACGAAGTTTTGGAAGCGTAGTGTAGCACGTTTTGAAGTTAAATTTTTTGAGAATCTTTGCCAGTTTTGGTGAAAGAGAGCTGATGTAAGGCAAGGAGATGAAGGCTCTTGGGGGAGGGGGATCTTCAGCAGTAGTTGAGTGCCTGGGGGAAAGAAATTTGTCAATCTTCTTTGCAGAGAAGCCATTGTTAATAAACGTTTTTTTAAGAAAACTGAGTTCATTTATAATTTCTGTTTCTTCGGTAAGTAATGATTTGGCTCAGTGGGCTAAAGTGGAAATAATACCACATTTTTGTGGGGGATAATGATGGGAGGAAGCATGAAGGTATCTGTCAGTATGAGTAGGCTTTCTAAAAATTGAGATTTTAATGTTCTCAGCACATCTGGTAAGTTTGAGGTCTAAAAAGGGAAGACAGTCATCCGATTCCAGTTCGAGGGTGAAAGAGATTTTTTCGTGGCACTTGTTTAGGTGGTCTAAAAATAAATAGAGGTTATTGACGCCCTCTTCCCAGATGAGGAAAATATCATCAATATATCGGAACCAGACTTTTGGTTTAAAGTGAAAGGAGTTAATAGCTTTTCCTTCAAATTCGTTGAGAAATATATCCGCAAGAATCGGAGAGAGTGGGCTGCCCATAGCCAGACCTGCGTTTTGTAAGTAGATCTTGTTATCATATTTGAAGTATCCTGACTTTATGCAATGGGAGAGAAGAGCAAAGAGTTTTTTTGATAATTTATTCTTGAGAAGATCGAGGACTTCTTGAGCAGGAACATTTGTAAAGAGAGAAACAATATCAAAACTTGCCATTAAATCTGTTTTTTTAAGTTTGATGTCCTTGATTTTAGAAACAAAATCTGCAGAGTTTTTAATATGTGAAGAAGAAATTCCAGAAAGATTTCTTAGAAAACTCGCTAGAAATTTGGAGAGATTATAAGTGGGAGAGTGTATGCCCTCAACTATAGGTCTGAGTGGGCAGTTATTTTTGTGAATCTTGGCGAGACCATACAGTCTCGCCAAGGGATGAAGCGACCGAAGAGAAAGCCGAATGTTTTTTTGTAACTCTAAGGTGGTTTTTAATAAATTATTAGTTCTATTATGTAGTTCCATTGTAGGGTCATTAGCAATTTCTGAGTAGGTATCACTATTTAAAAGTTCCAAGATTTTATTATGGTAATCAGACTTGTTTAAGATGACAGTTGCATTCCCTTTGTCTGCGGGAATGATAACTATGTTACTATTATCTTTTAAGGACTTGATAGCTTTCCTTTGATACCTGATGATGTTCTTGTAACGAAACTAGTAAACTAGTAGTATCTTGTTAAATATATCTTGCCATCTTTTCTCTCGGTAATAGTCATTAAACTTATTTTATAATATTCCTACCGAGTAAAAATGAATTCTCCTAATATATATATATATATATATATATATATATATATATACACACACACACACACATACAGGAATACCTTGTATAACATGGTTAATTGGTTCCAAGAAGCGTCTGTGCTATGCAAACCCGTGTGGTTCGAGGTCTATTTATAAAGGTTTTCAATTTAATTTGTTTATTACAAAAATTTAGGATAATAAAAATGTTTAAAAATGGAAAAAAATGTTATTTTTATTAACTAAATAACAAATAAGTTTTTTTAAAACTGATATAAAAGTTGTAGAAAACAAAACAAATATTGCTTCAATTTTAGCGTGCAGTAATTTACTTTTTACTAAATTAGTCTTTTAGTGTTTGTTGAACCATCCTTGTCTTCTTTGTCTCTTCAAGTACTAGATCTCTGTAGCATTTGATGGCATTATTGAGACTTTGTCTCACTTTGATGCTTTTTTCCAAATTCGGATTGGCATTTATGAGAAAGTCGGAAGCTTCGTCGATTTTTCTCACAAAGGAAAATTCTTCAGCCATGACATCAGTGGGGTCATCTTTGTCTTCTTCTGCTTCATAGGCTCGTTGTTGTTCCAACTCCAAAAGAGTTTCATCATCCAGATCATTTGAATGAGAATCAATACATTCGTTCATATTGTTACAATCTAAACTTGTAAAACTAAGATCTTTGCCCATCTGCACAATTTCTGTTGAGATTTCTTCTTTCTGAGATTTCTTCTTTTTGAGTCACCTCTTGCCAAGATTCATCAATATTTTGAATGGCATTTTTTATGTTAAATTTCTTTTAAAATTTACTCAAAGTCCAAGAATCTTCTTCTGATGCAGCTTTAATAGCTTGATCTAATGTTCGTCTTAAATAGTAAGCCTTGAAAGTGGAGATAACGCCTTTGATCCATTGGCTGCAGAATTGATGTTGTGTTTGAAGGGAAAAAATGAATCTTGACATTTTCATCTAAGTCAGTCAATAGAGTTGGATGGCCTCGCACATTGTCTAATAAAAGCAAAATTTTGAAAGGAATATCATTCCTTTTACAATAGCTTTTAACTTCAGGGTAAAAACAAGTTTTAAACCAGTCTTCGAAAATTGAACGAGTCACCCACGCATTTTTATTTGAACGCCAATGAACAGGTAAATAATTCTTTGTAAAGCCCTTAAGAGCTCTTGGGTTTTCCGCTCTGTACACTAACAGTGGCTTCAATTTTAAATCACCTGATGCATTACCTCCTAGTAAAAGTGTCAATCGGTCTTTTGACACTTTATACCCAGCTTATGTTTTTTCCTTCTCTGCTAGAAATGTGCACGATGGCATTCTCTTCCAGAACAAGCCAGTCTCGTCAGTGTTAAAAATTTGATAATCTGTATAGCCTTCCTTCTCAATAAGCTCCTTCAATTCATTGGAAAATAATTCTGCAGTTTTAGTGTAAGCACTTGCGCTTTCACCTTGGATTCTTACGTTATGGAGTCCCATACGCTTTTTGAAATTGTAGAACCACCCACGACTTGCTATAAAAGTTTCACTGGTTGTACCTCCTTCATTTTCGCTTTCATTTTCTTTTATTTTGTCATATAGACTTGTTGCTTTTGTCTGGATTATCATTTGACTCAAAGGAATATTTTTTTGATTACAATCTTCAATCCAGATCATTAGAAGGCGTTCCATATTTTCCATTGTAGAAGATCGATTTCTCGTGATCACTTAGACATATAAGCAGCGGTGCTCATTCCATGTTGTTTAATCTTTTCTTTGCTCTGAATAATTGTTTGTACAGATGACTCATCCATTGAATTCTCACGTGCTATTTTAGCAAACGAAGCGCCATTCTCATGACATTTTATAATTTGAAGTTTCTTCTCTAATGTCAACCACTTGCGTTTTTTTGTTACTCCAACAGTGTCTTCTTTGTTTTGTCTCTTTTCACTCATACTTAAATAATAAAAAAATATTAAATACTAATATTAATGTGAATAATAAAATGCCATGGGAAAGAACGTGTCTACATGAGAGCCAATTGAATAACTACTGCATAAATGTGGCTCTCGACTGTCACTTGTGGCACCCAGGAGTCGCCGGTCAGTGTTGACAATGTTAGTGTAATAATAATAACTGCGTTAGACCAAAAACTGCGCTATACAAAAGTATTCCTGTGTATATATATAGTATATATATATATATACAGGGTGTTCGGGATAAATTTGACAGTTTCGTAAGGAAAAAGAAAATCTTCTTTGTATCTATTAAATTTAATGAATTGACAAAAAAACATTACAGGCAGAGTTAATTACAATACTATCAACAAGATTTACTCAAAATAACCACCATTAGCATCGATCACAGCTTCAATTCTGCTTCGGAACCTCGAACAAGCTGATGCTACAGTCTCCCTGGGAAGGGCCGCAAAAACTGTTTTAATTTTATCCATTAACTGGGCTTTTGTATTACTGGAAGTGCGATTGGTGTCTTTTTCAACTACGCCCCATACAAAATAATCCATGGGGTTAAGGTCTGGGGAGTTTGGAGGCCAAACATTTGGACTGGTGAAGTCGTAGAAATTTTCAGACAACCATTTTTGACTTTTCCCAGAGGTGTGGCAAGGGGCCGAATCCTGCTGCCATACATACGGCCTACCATTGGCTACCCTTGTTATCCAGGGCTTGACTACAGTTAGCAACTCCACGAACAAAGCCCGAATTCCAATGCCAGGGTTCTTCAACACCTGTTCCTGCAGATTTGCGAGGAATTCTGCTGTACGAACGCAATCAGATCGTCTGCTAGGGATCTTTCTTCTTGCTACATCCTCGTAGTCACCATTGCAAGTCTCTAGTTCATGCCTGATTGTTTTTACTGTATTCAGGGAGCATTGGGCAGCAGTCGTAATATCCTTATTTTGATGGCGGGCACGAATCATCATGATACAAGTTATTCTCTTCCATGATTCAGGTGGGTTCCAGCTATCCATCCTTTCTGACATCTTGTATATGAATGAAGAAGGGTCCAAACTTTTAAATGAAGAGAAGTGTGTGTTAATACATGTAACTTACGGAAAAATATAATTAATTATAAATATGTCAAATTTATCCCGAACACCCTGTATATATAAATAAAAATTTTCTATCAAATCAAATTTCTCAGTAATTTTGGAATAATTTTTCTTTGTCTCTTCTGGCTTGTCATTGAAACTCTGTGTTCCAATGCCACACTTCCTGCAAATTTCCTGTGGCCTTCATTTTCCTCCTTTCCTGAGCAGTTTTGGCATCTTCTGACAGCCATTTAAACTTCTTCTTCTTCTTACAAACTGTCGGAATATTCTTCTTTGCTTCTTTTTTAATTATATCTTTAATCTCTTCCCATAATTCATCTGGTTCTCTTTTACACAAATTGAGTGTGTTGAATCTGTTCTGTATACTAATATTGTATTCAGCCATTTCCAAGATCATATCTGATCGACATTTGTGACGTTTTCAGTTTCCGTAATTTCACATGTATCTAAGCAATTATTCACAGTCTGCACTTGGAAAAGTCTTGATAGACTGAATTGCACTTCTCCATCGTCTTTGTCCAAGTATATAGTTAATTTTGATTTCTGTATTGTCCATCAGGTGATATCCATGTGTACAATCTCAGTTTGTGCTGTTTAAAGCAGGTATTAGCAACAAAGAATTCTCTGCACAAAACTCAACTAGTTTCTTCCCTGCAGTGTTATGAATACCTAAACCAAAACAACCTGTTGTTCCTTGGTTTCTCCCACTTTTGCGTTCCAATCTTTGATAAGTAGCCACCATAAATCTCGCTTTGGTGTTGCATCCATCTATCAAAAACTGACATTAGCTTGGAAAAATTGAAATCTAAGATGTTAAAATATTTAATGAAAGATTTCCAGATGTCATTTAATATAAGTTCTTGGTTTCTGTTGAGAGGAGAGGTCCATGTGAATGGATAAGTGTAATGGATTCTTTAGAAGTCTGGAAAAAAGCAGGGTGGAAATATCTCTTTCTTCAATGTGCAACATCTCTGACATGGTCCTTCTTTCTCACCATAAATACAATGCTTGTCTGTCCTGTGTAGGCCAGACCTCATGAACATGGTATTCTATAGACTCCCTGGTGTTGGTAAAAGGGGATGCTGTTCTTAGGCGACCTCAGAAGGCTGTGAATGGTTTGAATTGGCTTGAAAGTCACTCTGATGTTATGATCTCTAAAAAGAGAAGCAATTCTAATGGATGAATTGCCAATACATGGAATGGCAATCAGATCTTGGTATTGGATGTTCTGATTATAGAGAGGAATGGTTTGAAAATAGAATCTTGTAAACTTTTTTTAGAATAACCATTAACAACATATAAATGAAAGAGGACTGAAAGTTCTGTCTTGAGTTGATCTTTGTTTTGTAAAATTGAGCATGCTCAGTTCTGAAGGTGTAGTTGATGCCCAGATTTTGAGAAGGATTTTTGAAGCGATGAAGCATGCCATGTGAGTAAGCTTATGATACACCTCCAAAGTGACACCATTGTCATTACACTAATACAGAATGTAGTTTGGTTGGCTTAAGTCCCAAATTGTTAGCTCATTCATTAGTTGAATATTCATATGGATATCTACTTATGGAGTGTGGCACAAGAAGGTGTGGATTAGATAGTAAGTCAGAAGTCCAGTAGGTTACTTAGCATTCCTTTAAGGGTGTGCAGAGGTCTCTTCCCATCTAGTTTTGATTCATATGCAATCTCAGAATAAATTATTGAGAGAAGCATTAGGACCAGCCAAAGATAAAAAAATCACAAATAATCTTAAATCTTCATGGTCTACAAAAAGGATAAACTATTAGCCTGTGACTAATGCAGCCCATCCAAAACGTAAATTCATTTATGTACAATTGTATTCAAGTTGCAGTGCTTTGTATCTGTGATTCATAATGACACTTATGGAGAAAAAATTGTAACTTCTATAAAAGCACAGGTATATGTATTCCCAAAAATATGTATTAACAGTCACATTGTTATTGGAAAGAGGTGTTTCTAAAACTGTCATTCAGAGAATTTTAAAAAATGCAAATTGATATCCTTGAAAATTACAGTGTTACAGAAATTTTTAAAATTTTCTGTTTTACAGAATGAGTGATATTGAAAGTTTATTTTTCACTTGGTTAGAATATAATAAATTTAGTTTAATCCTTTATCCAAGTGTGAGCAAACAAAGTTTGTGCCTGAATATATCTTCAGGACTGGGATAAGGTGGTGCAACACCAGGATGACTCCTTGCAAAGGTGGAGCAAGATACTAACACTCCTAACTCAGTATCTCCCATAATGCAAAACACATCTCCTTGCGGATATGTCTAATGTTATACATTAAGGGAAGGGCTACTACCCAGACCAGTTTCGACCTTTATTGAGGTCTCTTCAGTGGGAGCCAGGCCCAAGTGGAGATACCAGCCAGAAGCATTAGCAAGGTCATCTCTACCTATAGGAGTTGCCAAATGGTGGGCCTGGCTCCCACTGAAGAGACCTCAATAAAGGTCGAAACTAGTCTGGGTAGTATCCCTTCCCTTAATGCATAACATTAGACATATCCGCAAGGAGATGTGTTTTGCATTATGGGAGATACTGAGTTAGGAGTGTTAGTAGCTTGCTCCACCTTTGCAAGGAGTCATCATGGTGTTGCACCACCTTACCCCAGTCCTGAAGATACTTTCAGGCTCAAACTTTGTTTGCTCACACTTGGATAAAGGATTAAACTAAATTTATTATAGAATGAGTGATATTTGTATAACCAGAGAAACTAATAGGCAACACATGTGATATTGGTCTCTTGAGAATTCCAATTAGATGGAAGCATTCATGAAGTTTCATTCAACTATTGGTCAGTTTTTCTGTGTCAGCGAAGGTATATATTTGTTGTAAACATTCTAAGGGTCAGGAGCGCTTAAGGGTCAAAGCTGTATAACTGAGAGGAGACCTCCACATAGCCTTTAAAGGAATGAGGAGAACCGACCAGGACTTCTGACCTAATGTCCAATCCTAACCTTCTCGTGGTGCACCCTGTTGGGTATCTACCTGGATACCGAACGAACGAGGATG
Source organism: Typopeltis vanoorti (assembly GCF_054136105.1). Taxonomy (NCBI): domain Eukaryota; kingdom Metazoa; phylum Arthropoda; class Arachnida; order Uropygi; family Thelyphonidae; genus Typopeltis; species Typopeltis vanoorti. Next base: position 10,957,689 of record NC_143566.1, read on the forward strand.
TGCTGGCAATTTGGGATTTAGCCGACCAAATTGTATTCTTATTGGCTTAAAACAATATACAAAATGATGGTACAACATGACAAAATTTCATGCCAGCTGGGGTGTCGCCCGGTTAAACAAGGCCCCTGTTGTTTTCTCCAGGGAACCAGGCCAAACAGCGAAACGTCAGCTACTGGAACAAATCTGAAAACAAACCCCAACTCAACATCACCAGAGTTAAAGATCGGTACTATCAACATAAGCAGCCGGAATGGCAAAGAAATGGAGCTTGCTGAAGAATTAGATAAGTACCAGATCGACATAATAGGGGTGACTGAAACAAAAAAGACAAAAACTGTTGAGATCTTTCTGAGCAATAAATACAAAATGTTATATTCAGGCAATGACAATCAAGGAAAAGAAGGAGTAGCCATAGTATTCAACACAAAATAAGAGGCTAATCTTCTTGAATGGCAGGCAGTCTCAAGTAGAGTGATGTGGGCAAATATCAGAATGGGGAATTGGACAATGAGACTTATTTGTGCCTATGGTCCCACAGAAAGTTCTACTAAGGTAGAAGTAGAGGAATTTTTTGAGGCTTGAGAAAAAGCAACTGACACAATGAAAAAGGAAAAGTTGGTCCTTGTTGGGGATCTAAATAGCAGGTAGGAAATAATTGTGAGACATACAGAAATATTTTGGGAAAATTTGGAGAAAAGAGCAAAGCTAATAATAATGGCAAATATTTGTTGGATTTCTGCTCAGGACATGGACTGGTTATTACTAACACCATGTTCCAACATAAAAATGTGCACAAATTCACATGGAGAGAAGAGGCAAGGAATAAGAAAAGTCTCATAGATTATGTTATTGTTGATAGTGATGTTTTCTCCCTAGTGCAGGACACCAGAGGGTACAAAGGATTTGAAATTGGAAGTGATCACTATTTAGTATTGAGCAGGATAAAATTGAATTTCATATTGAAAAGAATGACATGTAAGAAACTTTTAAAGCGAATAAAAGTTGAGCAGCAGCTCACAGATGTGAACTGTAGACTAAAATACACAAAAATTATTGAAGAAAAAATGAAAGAGTTTAAGAACAGGAACCAAACCCTGAAGATTCCATGGCAAGCCTTGAAGAAAACCCTGATTGATTCAGCCAGAGAGGCATGTGGTGAGGTTGTCTGCAAGGATAACAAAATCAGAACTCATGGTGGACACGGGAAGTTAAAGAGGCAGTGAAGGAAAAGAAGAAAGCATATCAAAAGCTCCTGGTAAATAAGTCAGCTTTTGCTCTTAGAGAATACAGAGACAAATGTAAGAAAGCGAAACACTGTGTAAAACTAGCTAAACAAAAGTCATGAGAGGGCTTTGGCAAGAACATAGAAAATAAATATCAAGAAGTGGGAAGATATTCTGGAGGTTGTTGAAGTAGCTTAGAAATGGAGGTAAGAGTGCTGTAAAAGTAATTAGAGATGATAAAAGGTGACATGAAAACGGGAGAAAAAGGTATCCTTGGAGTATGGAGTAATTACTTTGAAAAACTGCTAAATGAAACAAGCAGTGATGACAGCACTGTGATAAAAAACACTGACCAGGCATGCAGTCAGGAATACATATCCATACTTGAAGTAGAAAAAGTCATCAAAGGCTTGAAATATGGTAAGGCAGCAGTAGTAGTAGATGATATTCGACCAGAAATGCTGAAGTATGGTGGTATAAAAGTCTTACAGTGGCTGCACTGCATAGTTCAGAATTCCTGGAGAGAGGGGCAAATTCCTAATGATTGGAGTAGAGCTCTCATAGGACCCATATATAAAAAGGGAAATAAAACTGAATGTGAGAATTACAGAGGTATTTCTCTACTGAGTGTTCCTGGTAAGATTTATGCCAGTATACTTGAGAAACAGTTGAGAAGAATTGTGGAAGAAAAGCTTGGTGAAGAACAAGCTGGATTCAGGCCAAATTGCGGCTGTCAGGATCAGATCTTCACTTTACGACAAATAGTGGAGAAATCATGGGAATATAATAAAGATCTGTATTTAAGTTTTGTCGATCTGGAAAAGGCATATGACAAGGGGTCAAGAGAGGAGCTATTCAATACGCTACAGTTATATGGTGTCTGGGGCAGTTGTATGGGGCATTATATCAAGCAATATTAGTCTGTATTTGAGTTGTAAGTCAGCAGTTAGAATTGAAGGAAGTACAGGAAGATGGTTTTATGAGAAATCCGGTGTGAGACAAGGCTATATAAGGGGGGACCAGAAAGTAATCAATTATTTTTAATAGGACTTTTTTAGCTGATTGTTTTTTCTTAAATAACACATAAATTATTAAATTTGATTTTTATTTAAATATTAGCATTACTTTTCTATTTAAAAAATCTGTTTTTTTTTTTATTTTAGATTATTTTTTTTAATATTGCGGACTTTAGCACCATTTACGTCATTGTATGCTGTTTTTGTGTCACCAAGGAAAGAATGCTATCGAGGTTACCAAAATCATTTGCTCAACTTATGGAAATGTATTGAAGGTTAATAAATGTCAGCGATGGTTTAGGAGATTTGCAAAAAAAAAAAATTTGATCTCTCTGATCATCCTCGATCTGGAAGACCTTTTACTCTAGATGATGATGCTCTTAACACTCTCATTGAATCAGATCCAAAACAAACCATACAAGAATTAGTAGAGAAACTTAATTCATCATGGTCACCTGTCCAAGAGCACTTACATAAGAGTGGCAAGGTTCTTAAACAGGGTGTATGGGTACTGTATGAACTGTCAGAAAACAATTCACAGAGACGGGCGATTTTGCAATTCATTGTTGACCAGACAACAAAATGACCCCTTTTTGGAACAAGTCGTAACTGGTGACGAAAAATGGGTGCTGTATAAGAATAATAAACACAAAAAACAGTGGCTTTCTCCATATCAAACTCCATTTCCAACACCTAAAGATGGACTTCATCCACAAAAGGTTCTGTTGTGCAGTTGGTGGGATATTCATGGAATTATTCATTACAAACTCATGGAACAAGGTAAGACTATCACAGCAGCCATCTACTGGGATCAATTAGAGCGACTACATCAAGCATTGTTAATCAAACGTCCTTCGCTTGTCAATCGAAAAGGGTAATTTTGCAGCAAGATAATGCAAAACCACATTCTGCAAGAATGACTCTAGAAAAAATTAGGCAGTTAGAATGGGAACTTCTGCCACATCCTCCATATTCGTGGGATGTTGCCCCTAGTGACTATCACTTATTCAGGTCCTTAGAACACAGCATAAGAAATAAAACCTTCCATTTGCAAGATGATGTCCATAGGAGTTTGATATTGTTTTTTGCCTCCAAAGAAAAATCTTTTTTCAAAAAAGGAATTCTAAACTTAGTAGATCGTTGGAATAAGGTTAATATTAACAATGGCGATTATATAATTGAATAATGTTAATTTGTTCTTTAATAAAATTTATATTAAAAATGTAGTTCAAAAAATTGATTACTTTCTGGTCCCCCTTATACATTATCTATATGGATCACATTATGAAGGAGGAAAGTGGTATTAAACATATATCAAAATTGGAGATGTTAATGTCAGCTCTTTGCTTTATGCGGACGATGTTCTACTTCTAAATAAATCTGCTACAGGTTTGCAAGATTCCCTGACTAAATTGAATAACTGTTGTAATAGATATGGTATGAAGGTCAGCATTAAAAAGACAAAGACAATGAAAATAGGTAGAATTGTTGAAAATATCAACTGTGTTGTGAATGGAGAACCTGTGGAACAAGTAAAACATTTCAGCTACTTAGGCACGATTTTTAGTGAAGATGGTAAATTAAATATGGAAATAGACAACAGATTCAACAAAGCTGGTATGGTATGAAGTCAATTGAATAAATTCATATGGAATAAGAGAGAAATTAGTCAGAACACAAAATTAGCTGTATACAAGACAGTGTTCATACCAGTTTTAACTTATAAATCTGAGAGCTGGATCAGAAGTAATACACTTGACCAAAGACTAGAGACTGCAGATATGAGAGTCCTGAGAAAGATTAGAGGCTTGAACAGATGGCATCAATGGCAATATCATATTAAAAATGAGGATATTAGGAAAGAACTTGACATTGTCAGCATCCAGGAATGCGTTAGCAGAGCTAATCTCAGGTGGTATGGTCACTTAAACAGAATGGGCGAGGAAAGATTAGCAAAACAAGTGTTCTTTGCCAGGTTGGCAGGAAAACAACCCAGAGGAAGACAAAGATACAGGTGGATTGATATAATACAAAGTGCCTTAGATGATAGAAATATAAGATCTGATAATGTTGGAGTCTTGACAAGTAACAGACTGATTTGGAGGAAAATTGTAGATAGGATGTTAGTAATGATGTAAATTTTTCATATTATACCATCATATCCTGTACACCCTTTGAGGGTGCATGTCAGGAATTTGATGATAATGATATTTTTAGATCCTTTTGAATGTGGATGTTACTTTCCGGAATGTCTGCAGCATTGATAGACTGCCTCTCCATTATGAGGAATATTCATCATTGATGAGATTGATTAGAGTGATAATTTTATTGCAAAAGTGAAATGCAGATTCTCGTGATTAAAAATCATTCACATGGATATCTGTTACCAAGTGATTTTTAATCACAGGAATTTGAATTTTACTCGTTGTCAATGTTGGCAATATTTGCAATATCAACTATCTTGAAACATGATTGTTGTGAAATATAAACAGACATGGTTAAGTATAGTTTTCTAGGCAGAATAGAACTGGGTGAGAAATGGGCAACATATCAAACAGGTGATATATGAATAAAGTAAATTTTCAGACCTCTTCATTCTTTATTTTGTTTCTTATATTATTTTTGTAAACACCCTTTCTGCTCAGATACATCCATATTTTATATTATTGAGTTTTTTTAAATACATGAACTTTTCAGTTTTTCTTATGATGTATTTATTTTATCAGCACCCATGTTGGTATGGCTCTAGATGGCGTAGAAATATTTGTCAATGGAAGTGGCAGTTATCATGAACTTCGTAAAGCTTATATTTTGGATGACCTTATAAAATCAGCATCTTCCAAGGTACTGTTTTGAGTATTATCCAGGAATGCAATTTTTTTTAGTTGATTATTAAAATGCTACTTGAAACTTTGGATGTCTGATTTACATATACTCTCTCTGCAAATAGTTAACTTTCAGTTCATCACCAAAACTTAAAGCTAATAACTATTTAGAATAAGGTACGTTTCTCATCAATGCAAATTGACACTTGTTATAGGAAATCAAGTTTTTGATAGTGCTATTATCAAAAAGTTTTTCTAATCCTTTTATTTTTTATTTTATAATTAAAAACACAGTTTTTCTAATCTTTTTTTTTTTTTTTTTTTGAAAAATCCAAAATTCAGCTATGAATAAGGATGGATGTTTAATATCTTCTGTTTCTTTCTATCTTATTAATAATTTATTAAAATAAATTATTAATAAGATAGAAATGCTGTTTTTTTTGTTTTGTTTTGTTTTGTTTTTTATTTGTAATAATAATAGTAATATAATATTACAGTGCAACCACAATTTATGTAGTCTTATTTTGCTTCCTTATAATATAAGTAACAATAATAAATAAATCTTATCATATGCCATAGACAAGGCTGTTACGAAACTAGAATTTTTGGTGGATGAGTTACCAGAAGCTGAAGGGAGGTGGTTTAGTTTAATGATCAGTTTTATTAGTATTAGTATTGGGGGGGGGATAATTTCTGTGGAATGAGAAACAACATGCAAATTTCAAAATTTGCATGTCGTTTTGGAGATTCTAGACATAGCAGTCTAGGGATGGTCTAAAAACCCAACTTTTTTAGGTTCTGAAATATTTTAAAGGAAAGGAATTGTATGATATGCAAATTTTGGAAACATCTTTGGAGGAATACTGAGGATGTGTATGTAAGTACAGCTTGGATTTCTAGACATCATAGTGATATGAATGTCAACAAGTTATGAATCTGCTGAATGGATGGAATGCACTTTGGATTCGAGCACTTTGAGTGTCTGTCGGAAGGGAAAAGAGAAAGTTACTGAGCTGAGCCAAGTACACTGTAAATTTAAGTATAAGAAGAAGCAAAGAGGTAACTTATGTCTGTACACTAAATTCCAGGAGTATTAGAAACATAGTGGCTGAGTTCATTATTTTGGTTAATATGTTGTGGCCTAAAATTTTGGGAAGGATATCAGCAGTGCATGGGAAGCTTGAAAACATGCTTAAATGATGTGATATCTGAATGCATCCCTTGAGTTCAAAAAGCAAATAGAATGGAAGTACAGTATCATTAAACAAGAGATCTGAAGGTAAAAGATGGGGAAGGAATATCATGAGAATAAGAGTGAGAGGAGTTATGAAATATATAAAGCTCAGGCCAGGACAGTTATGAGTATTGTATGGAAAGCTGAGTTGGAGTATTAAAAGAAATTGGCTACACAGGCTAAAAGGAACCCAAAAGAATTTTATAAGTAAAAGAAATAATATGCAGACATCACTCTTACTGCAGACGTCACTCTAGTATCAGAACCAGATGAGTTAGTTTGAATAATGAGTGCTCACTTCACCAAGATTATCAGCTTGGTGTATGTCACATAGTGCACAGTGCTACCACAACATTGGACAAAGAGATAGATATGCATGAGGAGGTTCTAGAACTCTTGCATAACTTGGATAAAAACTCAGCAGTTGGAACAGATGGGATATCAGCATTTCTGCTAATATCCGTTTGTATAATTTGAGTCTTAGGAAAGATTCCTTGGGAATGGAAAGCATGTATGATAACCCCATTGCACAGGGGTGGTGCAAAGACTGATGTGTCTAAATATTGACCTATCAGTATCTGGATTAACCGTAAAGATTTTAGAAAAGTTGGTAAGAACTCCCATACAGAAATGGATGAACAAACAAGATATACTTTGTAAGGAACAGCATTGGTTTACTAAAGGGAAGTAATGTCTGAGCAATTAGCTCATATTTTATAATAATGTTATAGCAGAGTTGGCTAAAGAGAATGATACTGGCACTATGATACTGGTGGACTTTGCTAAAGCGTTTGATAAGATACCATATAAAAGGCTGTTGCATAAACTAGAGAATATTGGGTGACTGACGGACCGGTATCAGAAATATGGAAGATGTGAATCTCCCAGATTTAAGGTGACCAGTGGTGTGCCACAGGAATCAGTCCTTGGAGCATTGTTTAATCTCTACATTAATGATATTTTAAATGGGCTGACAGGAGATCTTGATTTGTTTGCTGATAATACAATCTGAAATGTTACTGATATACAGCATTTGCAGAGTGATTTGAATAGGCTGGAAGTGTGGGCAAAGGATAATGGTTAAGGGAATAGATACACTATGATACTGGTGGACTTTGCTAAAGCATTAGTTCAGCATTAGTAAATGTAAGATTATACACTTTGGTGTGATACAATATCCAACAGCATATTTTATTGGTGGGATTATGCTTGGAGTAACTGATGAAGCCAGAGATATCTTGGATTTATGGTTGATAAAGTTGAAGTTCAAAAGACAACAAAAATTGCAAATACAACACAGAGAATAATTGTGATGTCAAAATGAACATTGACATGTAAGGATACAGAAGTCATTTTGCCTCTTTACAATGCTTTGATATGACTGCACCTGGACTACTGTGCACCAATTTGGTCTCCTGGTTCCAGTGGGATAAAGAGGCTGTGGAAAGGCTGAAAAGATTACACAGATGATAACGTGATTATAGAATATAGATTACAAGGATAGATTAAGAGTACATCAACTGCAGACACCATAGTAGAAAGGTGAACGAGAGGCATTAGAACAAAGGTCTATAAACTTTTGAATGGGTGTTATAGAATATCGGTTGATACAATTTTTGATTATATGGAAGGTTGAGAGAGGGCAAAGGGGGCATCTGTGAAAGTTAAGTTTGCATGCATTTAAGAAAGAGTGAAGGCTAGATTTTTCTCTTATAGAACCGTGAGTAGAACAGTTTGCCTGTTGAAGTAGTGATTGCATCTAGTGTGAATGAGTTTAAGAGGAAATATGACAGCTGATGTGGGTGACATATGGCCTCCCTTGATGAGTCCATGACACCTGTGGGGTCTAATAATTTTGCAGGAACAGTGCAGGTAAATGCCAATATTGTTAAGGAGAAAGAGGAGATGTTATTAGCATTCTTACCTGATTTGTCAACTCCACTAGTCATTCATTTTGTATAAAATTATGTCATCATTTATGCTATCCTCTACCTATCAACCAGTTTATCATCTGCCTTATCAGGTGCTCATACACTCTTAGATCTCTGTCTAAAAACCAGTTTGGGATATTTACACCAAGTTTATGGGGACTGAGTAATGCATAGCGAGTGTAATGTGAAAGAAGAAATTGAATTTGATGTGTAAATTAATGTAAGTTATGATAGATATTGTGAGATCCAGAGTAGACCTGCAGAAAGTAACTCAACTGACTGAGTTACAATATTACTTAAATTCAGCCTTCTAGAAATTGATTTCTATTCATTTGAGGTAAATTACATTAAATGAAGTATCATGAGCATCAGTAGTTAGTTTATATAATAAAATATTATTTAATGGAAGTTTAAAGAAAAGCAAACTTACTCCAGTAAGTTAGCCTTCTTTTATTTCTGTTTTTGATAATGATTCATGGTATAATACGAATTATGTGTTTTTTGTTCAAAATATTCTCCATGGAATGATTTTCTGTCTTCTGAATTTTAGAGTGGAGGCATTTATTTATTTTCTAATCTAAGAGGCTGTGATGGTGAACGTTTGTATTATAACGGATGCTCGCAGATATCAATTAATGGAGAACTTGTAGCGAGAGGGAAACAGTTTGGCATTGAAGAAATGGTAAGAATGTTGAGAAAAGGTATGCGTTTCATTAAAATACAGTGATTGCTCAATTATTTGGTCTCAGTGACAAATCACTCTGCTAATGAAAGGTTGTAAACCTGAGTAAATTAATAGATATATGTGGGCTAAGGGGTAGATAATCTAGAAATCATGCATCGAAGAAGCGGGATGGCGATTTCATACTGAGTGATAAAATTCATCTACCACGTAATTAACAAAATGTTCAGTTACATAGAGAAACATGAATTCATTTGCATGTTAATTCATTGAAGGGCTGGTTAATTGAGGATTTGGTTATTTGCTGACATTATCTACAGCAGCCTGGGTTGGCAAATGAATAACACCTTTGCTCTCCAGCAAGTAGGCTATGAGTTTGAATTCTTTAATAAGGCACGAATGCTTATGCTAAATGAATTTCACTATTAGTGCAAGGCCATCATCCTATATACTTGTGGCTTACAGTGGATGTCTTGATAAAGTTCCACATTTGGTCTCTAGAGAAATGTTTTTGAATTATCTAATAGTTAGTCCATCATGTTATTCATGTGCACAGGTTTACAACCTTTTGTTGATGAGATTCACATTATAAAAAAATTGAGAGATCAAACTGTTATTAGTGACATTATCCCTTGCTTCTTAATTTTCTTCATTGTTAATTTTTGTCATGATTTTACTATTAAGAAAATAAAACTACAGTGTATGTGTGTGCAGGCGAAATTATTATCTATTCATGTTTAATTGTTCTTACTTACTATTCATTAAAGTAATCAGTAAATGTACAGAAATGTTGAATCAGTTAATTTATTTTATTTGTTTCCCAAGAAATGTACAATTATCACTTTTTCTGTTTTCCTCTCTTTGTATTTTCTTTATAGTAATAATATGTTGGAAGTTTATTTTTCACTTGGTTAGACTATAATAAATTTAGTTTAATCCTTTATCCAAGTGTAAGCAAACAAAGTTTGCGCCTGAAAATATCTTCAGGACTGAAGTAAGGTGGTGCAACTCCGAGCAAAGGTGGACCAAGCGCTCATCACTCCTTGTCCCAGTATCTCCCATAATGCAAAACACATCTCCTTGCAGACATGCATAGTGCTGTGCATTAACAGAAGGGCCACTACCCAGACCGGTTTCGACCTTTATTGAGGTCTCGTCGGTGGGAGGCAGACCCAAACGTGGAAATACTAAGGCAGAAGCAATAGGAGAGGTCATATTTACCTATACAAATTGCCAACAGGTGTACCACCTTATTATTGAATTACTCTGGATTTAGAGAAAGATGTTGGAAGTTTATTTTTCACTTGGTTAGTTTATAATAAATTTAGTTTAATCCTTTATCCAAGTATAAGCAAACAAAGTTTGCACCTGAAAATATCTTCAGGACTGAGGTAAGGTGGTGAAAAATAAACTTCCAACATCTTTCTCTAAATCCAGAGTAATTCAATAATAAGGTGGTACACCTGTTGGCAACTTGTATAGTAAATATGACCTCTCCTATTGCTTCTGCCTTAGTCTACTCAAAAAATTACTAAAAAAATTTGAAGTGGAATGGCCAGGTTATTTGAACCTGTACTCCACAACGAGAGATGATGAGGAAAATGAGGATTCTGCAAATACAGAGGAAAAATTGAATTTGGTGGTCTCCAATCCCCCCCTGGATCAAGGAGAGTCCCACCCGCGGAAAAAACGCAAAACTCAGTCAACAGAACCACATACAGATGAAGGTATGGAGGAAGATGGACACAACTCTGACCCTCCTACCTCCACTAAAGAGAAATTGCCTCCAATTATCTTAAGAGAAAAGAATAGGTGGACAGAACTACGGGCCACTATGACTAGTCAACAGATAGCATACTCTACTGCAAAGAATTTAGACGATGGTATTAAAATCCAACCTGCCACTATAATGGACTTCCGTAGACTCACAAAGGAGCTAGACAATAAAGGTGTACAATATCATACCTTCACCCTCGACTCTGAGAGGAACCTGAAGGTGGTTCTCCGTGGAGTATCAGAGCACATACAAACAGAAGACATAGCCGCTGATCTTTGCTACCAAGACCTACCCCCCATCAAGGTCAGTAGAATGACCAGAGCAGACAAAAGTCCAATGCCACTCATCTTAGTAGAGATTCACCAGGCATATAAAAACATATATGACCTAACTTCAATTTGTGGGCTAAAAATCAGCCCAGAACCGCTAAGGAAAAGAACCTCATCAGGACAGTGCCACAGGTGCCAAAAATATGGTCATGCTCAGAGATTGTGTAAAGCGGAATACAAATGTTTAAAATGCGGAGAGAGCCACCCCACATATACCTGCACTAAGCCAAAATCCACCCCAGCTAAATGTGCAAACTGTGGGGGCCTGCATCCAGCAAACTACAAAGGATGTATACAACACCCAAAAAACAGACGGTCTGCTTCCTCTACTTATCTACAAAAACCAGCAGCAGTAGCTCCAACTCCTCGACCCTCCAGAGGTCGACAAAACACGATACAAAACCAAATGCCGCAACTAGAAGCCCGGATCGAAGCAAACCTCAATCGGCAGACAAAGTCCTATGCAGAAGTAGTCCGCTCAACAAAGACCACTCAGGAGCAATACAACCCAAATTTAGCAGCAGTCATCACAAACTCCCTTGCAAATATGCTGCAAGATTTCAGCAAATCTAACCCCACATCGGACTCCAGAAAAAGATTTCTGCAAGAAACCCAATCCATCCTAGTAGCTCTCATAAATGCATAAAAATAAAAGCACTCTAGTTTCCCTACAGATTATTGCTTGGAATGCTAATGGACTTAAAAACAAGATTCTGGAACTCCAAGAGTTTGCACAAAGATACAACCCAGACATCATCTTAATAAACGAATCCCACTTAAGACCAGCAGACAACCCCAAAGTTAGAGGATACCTTCTCCACAGAAATGACAGAATAAACTACAGAGGAGGAGGCACCGCCATTTTCATAAAATACCACATCGATCACCACTCTGTAACTAGCCCCTTAACCAAAAATCTAGAGCTCACAGGAATAGTAGTACCCACTACCTCAACTGGGAAACTAACACTTTATGCAGCTTACAACCCTCCATCAAAGAATCTATTATATTCAGATCTAGATGCCGTCCTAGGCAATAATGATCAAGTCATCATTGCCGGTGATCTAAACGCGAAACACCCGGCATGGAACAATAAAACTAC